>NW_017535330.1:8952-20580 GCF_001853355.1 Bactrocera latifrons
AGCCGCTTCCAAAATAGAACTGTGCAGCTATAATTCTGTCTCTTATACACATCTAGATTTATCTATACTCTTCCTTCTGGGTGTTACAAAATTCGTGACAAACTTAATATAATCTGTTCAGGGTATAAAAATTCTTTCAAATAAAACTTCCTTAATTGAATAAACATGTTTTTATTCAATCAAAGAAACTTTTCGCGAGCAACCATTTTAAAACAACACAATTTTCAGTGTCGTAAAGTACTATTTTAATAAAAAATTGTGTAGTCGATTGTACAATTTGAAATCTTTTTACTAAAGAAAAAACAGGTGTGATTTCCATACAGACAAGTTATATTTTTATTTGGATTAGATATATATTTTTCAGAAAGTGAAAATATAAAAGTTAATATTTTTTATTTAAATATTACTGAAACAAGATTGTCATTTAAACCATATTGTTAAGCCCATGAAATCATTCCCACGCAATTTCATTGAGATATTATAAATAAAGTAAAMTTTCGGTCCGAAGTATGATATCGATTATATTTTTTTAGCAACATATGATCTGTTATCAGGATTTTATAACAGGGTGTTAACAGTAGTTAGCTTTAAAATTGCATAACCGTCGGAGCAATAATTCGTAAGTGGGTTTCTAAATTCTGTCCACATAAACACTTAAAACGATGGACAAATTGAGCATTCAAAAACGTTTCTTAAACCGGAAACCACCAAATTTTAAGGATCTGGYGCTAGGCGAGACAGATCTAAAGTTTGCTAGAAGAAATCATATTCGATTTATTTCAAAATTTATACGGACGATTAGCATTTAATAAAATAATTACCTATTTGGTGCAGATTTTGTTTAAAACAAGTAGGGAAGCGAGTGTAAGCGAACATTTTATACTTTTACAAAACTTTACATTTAAAAATTTTGAGAAAGAATTAAATATCCATTATTCGATGAAATCATGAATAAATTGATATATATTTGAATATCTTTCTGACTTATATTGCAAGCCATAAACGTATACTTATTATAATCTCGCAACAAAGTTGCTAAGGAGAGTATTATAGTTTTGTTCACATAGCGGTTGTTTGTAAGTCCTAAAACTAAAAGAGTCAGATATAGGGTTATATATACCAAAGTAATCAGGGTGACGAGTAGAGTTGAAATACGGATGTCTGTCTGTCCGTCCGTGCAAGCTGTAACTTGAGTAAAAATTGAGATATCATGATGAAACTTGGTACACGTATTTCTTGGCTCCATAAGAAGTTTAAGTTCGAAGATGGGCAAAATCAGCTGACTGCTACGCCTACAAAATGGCGAAAACCGAAAAATTATAAAGTGTCATAACTAAGCCATAAATAAAGATATTAAAGTGAAAGGATCGCATTAAGGAGGGGCATATTTGGACGTAGGTCCTACTAAGTTTTTTGTACACATCTCGAAAACTACTACAGCTATGTTAACTCTATAGAGTCGTTTCCTTTAGGCATTTGCATACACAGTTCAAAATGGAAGAAATCGGATATCAACCACGCCCATCTCCCATACAAAGGCTATGTTGAAAATCAGTAAAAGTGCGTTAACCGACTAACAAAAAACATCAGAAACACTAAATTTTACGGAAGGAATGATAGGAGAAAGGTGCACCGAGGCTTTTTTTTAAATTGAAAATGGACGTGGCGTCGCCCACTTATGGACCAAAAACCATATCTCAGGAACTACTCAACCGATTTTAATGAAATTCGGTACATAATAGTTTCTCAACACCCTGATGATATGTACGAAATATGGGTGAAATCGGTTCACAACCACGCCTTCTTCCAATATAACGCTATTTTGAATTCCTTCTGATGAATTCTCTCTATAATATATACATTGGGAACCAATGACGATAGCGGAATAAAACTTTACACAAATACGGTATTTGAGCTGAGGTATCCCTTGTGGAAAAATTGTCGTGATCGGACTATAACTTTTCAATACAATTAAAATAAATTAAAATATAATTCAATACTCAAAGTACACAAATTGATATAATCTAATTAATTTTACAGCAAAATAAAAAAAATATGTACCTACATAGATGACGGATAATGAAATCTCKATTATCACTTTATCATGCGAGAGTATAAAATGTTCCGTGACACCCGAACGTAGCCCTTCTTTGCTTGTTTTTAATACGCTTTTATTAGATTCACTTGTATGCATGGTTGTAACTTTTTTAAGTGGTACTGAAACCGAGAATTTTGAGCGACACTGTAGGAAGGCGATAGTAAGTTTAAGCAGCTAACCAAAACTATGCGCGTAAAAGTATGCAACATCTATATAAAACTAATTTTGGTGAGATTTAAATAGCATAGTCAATGAAAGGTTAAGAATAGTTATTAAATGCTGTCTAATTATCGATGTACTTAACCAATGCTACATGTCTTAGTTCATATTTTAACAAATTTGGGGTTTCTCACATCAAACCAAAAAATTAAAAATAAATATAGTTTAAAAAAACTAAAAACACGATTTTAAAGCATTAAAAACTAAAAAAAGAAAAATAATTGTTCTTATAAACTAACAATAATAATGGAGGAATAATTCCTGCATTATTGTGAGAAAAGCCTGGGGTGCTTTGTGACATATTTTTCAGTTGCAAGTTTTAACTTGCTACATTAATGGCTGGAAGGTGAAAGAATTCCAGGGAATTTAAAACTGTGTTTTATGAGAAATAAGGGTGGGGGTAGTTCGATTTGGTCATTTTCGYACTGTAACATAGGAATTTGATTGAAATCGAGTCTGGTCGAGTGTCACGCCTGACGTCCCCTGGCTCTTTTAAAGCCCTCTCATAGCATTACGAGAGAAAAATTTAATGTCTCTGGGGTATTTAGTTATTCGCTATTATTTATCGCGCTATTAGTAGTATGGGGAATGGGCGGGGTGATTCATTATTCATCTAGGCGAACTTGGTTGTTACAGCTTTAGTCATTTAAGAGATATGCACATTAAACCTATTAGGGGGCGTGGCTGTGCTCACTTTTTCAATATTTTTAGCCCATATGCTTGTATATAACCCTATAACTTTCTTGATTAGTGTTAGATGATTCCAACAACCGTTAGGTGAACAAAGCTGTTATACTATGTAGCAACATGTTCTAAGAGTATAAAGAGGCAAGAGGCTTGCACCTGGAATGTCCGGTCCCTTAATTGGGAAGGTGCCGCTGCAGTTGGTTGATGTCCTCGTAAGAGTAGAGGCTGACATCACCGCCATCCAAGAAGTGCGATGGACGGGACAAGGATTGAGGCAAGTAGGCCCGAAAATTCAATGTGGTGCAGATTCATGGTGGGAGGGAGCTCCGTCGCCGAGTCCAGGTATTCATCCGGTGGATGAATGTCTAGCCATAATCCTCATTAAAGCGAGGTTCTTCAACATATCGCTGACGGAAAAGATCGATGATGCGGCCAAAGATGTTTTTTATGAGCGTTTGGAGCGACTTTAAAGGCAGGGTGGGCAAAGAAGGTATCTTCGCATAGGAAATTCATGTTGTTGTTTTAACGGTTATCAGTCCTCGTTGGGTTGGTGGGGGTTATCTGTGTTGTYGTCGATGTCATCTAACGGGAGGCCCAGGAAACGTGCTGTTTCGACGGGGCCGGATCAAAGGGGAAAGGGTGTTAGATGGGTGGGGTTGGTTAGGCATGCAAAGAGGTAGTCAGTGTCATGCGGAGACTCGTTGCATGCAGGACATACGTTGGGTATGTCTGGGTCTATTCTGGATAGGTAGGAGTTTAATCTGCTACAATAATAGGTCTGGTAGTGAACGAGGGCAAAATGGAATCTTTCCTGTCATCAAACAACAACGTCAGGCTCGAATTCCAAAGCAGAATRACTCTTGGCAACAGKTGCTACTTCGGACTGAGTACGCAATTGAAAAGTAAAGTTCTCTCTCGACGAACAAAGAAAAATACTGTAAGTTCCTCATTACTCCCCTCTTGCTAGTATATGGTGGGGAGGCATGGGCATCATATAATTGTAGCGGTGTCTACGTCAATAAAGAAGATGATATACGAGGGTTTATAACAATAGTCCTTGCAAAGAAGTGCAAGGAAGAAGGACGAAAAAAAAAATCAAAAAAACAAACAAATTAAAATCAGGTAATTCCGAAACTGGTATTCTGATTGAAGTCTAACATTTATAATGTCATTTAGAGAATCTGAAATAAAAGCGCTAATATAGGTTGTATTTAATACTGCACTTACAAATCAAGCACAGAATTTTAAAAAATGTTGAATAAAAATTTGCTAAAGCAGCGGTAACTGTAGTCGAAGTAGAAGTATTTAGAAATGCTGATACAATATCATTCATGAATTATGCCGAAATAGTACACATTGTAAAGTCGGTACTTGAATTTTAAAGAAAATATGAGACATATGTCTAATGGCGTAAAGTCGCACATAAAGTTTATGAAAATGATGTAGGAAGTTTTAAACACTACCGGGTACAACAAAATTATGGGTTGCGCGGATATGTTGTCGTGCTCATAACAAACTACTAAATTTCAAGTCAAACTACACTATTGATAGGCTAGATTATACTTATGCTGACAAGCGACCTATCTATCTTATTGAGTTCTTCGTCAAGTTTATTCCCAAAACGGGGGCTTTCTTAACCGATTGACATTGACAGTTCATTCTGACTGAGACGGCTTATAAACAAATAGAAGTTTCTCTACGGTATAGGTATGCGTAAGATGAATTGATTGCAYTGATGAACGATGAAGACGAATTAGAAACGAAAATATAAATTAAAATTCCATATCTGCGGAATGGCATGAATTAACAAATATTTTTTTTTGCAGATTATTAAAAGCGAACATTTTCCGCGTAGTGTTACATAGATTGCAACTATTTTTAAAGTGAAGAAGGCACAACAGTTTTTAATTGTTTAACAAAAATGTATGTAAGATATTATTATTTTAACAAATGGACCGTGCAAAAATATTTATAATATATCACGAACATTTTTCTTTGAGCACAAAAAATGTCATCAATTTATCTGCAATGGTTTATGAGAAAACTTTATCGTGCTCTAAACTTCAACATTCAATATCATTAACATAAAACTGAATTTTGTCCCCTGCTGCCGTTTGTAGAGTAAACAATAGGAGGTAAAATCGTAAATCTTAAATATTAACAAGGAGCTTAAAAAATTACACTAAAGCATTAACTGAATTAAAAAACGTTACTGCAATAAAAAATTCTTTCTTAGTTAAGTCATTTCATTTCATTCATCTTTTCAACACCAGAAGTACATTTTTATGCATCCAAAATATGTATATACTCGCGTACAGGAATAGATTAACAAATTAATTGAAACCGCAAATACCATTGTCAGGTATGAAAAAGATAAATAAATCGACACTGACTACCTTTACGAAACATTACTCGTAAGGGAGAAAATCCTAATTTCAGAGCTTGAAACGCTAATCTTGTCAATTGCACTAGCAATGTTTCAAATAAATAATCCCCTTATTCTCGATTCTAAAGATTTAGATATATTATTAAATGATCATACTAAAATTATGACAATAACCGACTTAATGAAAGCAGCACATATTAAAGAACTAATATATAATAATTTTCTGSATTTCATAACTTAATATCTTGAACCTATGTAGCTTAGTTTCTAAAAAAACTCGTTTTAATGTGCAACACAACGATGATAATTAATTTCGTTGAAGGTAGTAAAATCGCAGTCTACGTCGATAAGACCATACCAGTTGGGAATTGTACTGACACTCACAGAGATTTTCTTCAAAGAATTACMCCTCACAACATGCGCACAACAACTATACTCCGGCGGCACGGCGATTTGCAGTACCCGTCCCAGCCACCTAAAACAGTTAGAAGTAATAGACGATGGCACATATTTATAATTTATAATATTTTATACAATAAAGAAATATTTTAAACCACAGACTTATAATTTACTCAAAAACTTGCAAATAATTGACAGAGGAGCCGCTTCCAAAATAGAACTGTGCAGCTATAATTAGAATGAATGAGTGCCGTAATTTCTCACAAATATCATGGAGAACGGTGAAAGTAATATGATTTGTAAAGGAAGTAAACGAACTTACTTAGATAACAGAACTGATAAGGTGTAAGTTTCTTGTTTTTGAGAAGTAGGTATATGAGGTTCTTATGTATTTTATGAACTTCAATATGTTTTGGAATATAAATATGCCCTAAGGTAAAAATTCTAATTTCAAGGGCACATGTTCAAGTGAGAATACAATTATGCAAGCAATTAATTAAAATAAAATCATTAAATCAAAATGAAATTAGTGTCTTCAATATTTCTGGAAACTGAGTTTTGATTATTACTTACATGATTAAAGCTCTTGAAAACACAATGCCGGCTCGTTGTAATGGAAACGGAAACCACTCGGAATCTTTGTGAAAGGCAAAGTGATGCCTAATATTAGCCTGATCATCATATAGCGCATGACCCAAATAAAGGCACTGAAAGTAAATAAAATTTATGAAAGGTTAATATTATATAATTGCTTATAATAATTTTAAAAGCCGATGTTGATGTAATGTTTCGAACAAATCTCACATTGAAAGGTTCCGGTGTAACAAAAATTTGCCCAATACAACTTAGAGCAGAGAAGAGTTACTGGGGTGTAACGAGTCGAATTGAAGATCTTTTGGAAGATCACAGTAGATTTGGAACTAGGAAAGACAAGCGAATAGTCGATGTCATTTATAAAATTAGTTTTAAGAATAGCTTTCGAACCTTTTCAGAGAAGAGTCGCGATAAAAGAACACTGTCTCTTACAGTGGAGGATAATTTCAGATCGTTCTGAGTTACTACTTCGAGTATATACAGACAGACTAACATGGCTAAATTAACTCAGCATGGCTTGCTGATCATTTATATATATAAATTATATGGCCTCCAATGTTTCCTTTGGGTGTTACAAACACTTCGTGGGAAACTTAATATGGTGCWTCCTGTTCAGAGTATAAATATTGAAATTGTTGGATTAGGATGAGTAAAATGCACCATAACTAGTTGTTGGAGTAATGAAAATAGTTATCTTGTTGGATGAAAGTGAATTTATTGACCATATGCCGATTTACGAGCGAATAAACAGATGMTTTTAGTTCCCCGAAACTCAAAGTGGATGTGAGATATTTTAGCAGTAATATGTCCTATTTTTTTTTGTATAACAAGTAAGGGAGTGCTAAGTTCGGGTGTATCCAAACTTTAAATATTCAGTCAGATTTCTGAGTTTTTTTTTTGTTCGCCTCTTTCTTGACATAATCAAATAAAAAGGTCTGACACAGTCAGGTCAGGTAACCTTGGGCCAGCGGGAAGTGGAGTTTCTTGAGACTAATTTGTTTTAAAAATTTCGTTAGAGCTTCCCAATAACTGGTCTGGCTATGTGTGCAGCTGCTTCATGTTGCTGGAACCAAAGGCTATTAAAACGGATACGTCTTCGGCGCACTTCTGGGAAAAAAACCTCACTCAACGTCTTTAAATAACGGTGCCCATTGACAATTAATTATTATATCGTTTTCTTCAAAGAAGTATGGCCCTATAATACACCTTTATGAAACTGCGCACCACACAGTGACTAGTTCTTCATGAAATTCGGTCTCGTGGATTATTTCTGAATTTGATTTGCAAATCGAAACTCTTGGATTTGTTTGAATTGRYGATGCAACAGTCGCGATTTTTTCTCGAATATGAACACACGATTCTCGATGGTATGGTGATCACACAGAAAAGAATTTATTACGGTTTGTTTTTGTAGCACGATTTGTGAGACATTCTGTATATGCTTTAGGCTCCTATTAGAGGGTGAGGCCATGCTCAATTTTTCGAAAATTTAATTTTTAAATTTAAATTTTTTAATTTTTTTCGAAATTTTAATAGTTAAAATACATTTTTATACCTTAATGTTGTACTTTATAGGTCTTCGTTTAATGACGGTTTGTGAGTTTGGCAATGGTCCGAATACGCCTACCTACGAAGTCAAGGATTTGGAAATGAACACTCGTATCAAGTCTCATTAAGATGTCTTAATTACTCAGAAATTTCCCCCTCATTTAGGATATAGGTTTTAGCTAGACCTATAAATTTTTCCAATCTTAAGGTAGTGTTTAAAAAAGTAAGAAATAAGGATAAGTTAAAAAAATCATTTTTGTTTTTAAATCACTACCTCGGATGTGAGTGGTTATTTGCCGCTTTACATAGATGGTTCGGCAAAATATTAGAGCAGCGGTCAAAGTATTGAATAATAAATTTAACGAAAGCAAAACAAGAGGTTAGCAATGACGTCGTTTTAAATATTCATTAAATTACACTGCAAAAAAATACCTATGAAAAGTGAAGTTGTATGTTTTGATGTTATCTAACGATTGGGACTGTTATCAYATTTTTATTGCGTCCTTTTAGCGTATGATTTAATTTTTTCTCAACACTGCAGCTGTTAAACTATTTTTGTTATGTCTCTATTTGTTATGTCTCTGATACATTTATTTATAGATACATCGCGCTTTAAGTAGTTTTTAACAAAACAATTTCTTCAAAATTTTTAGTGCATTTTGCCCATTTTCGAACTTGTTCTCCCTTTTTTGCAAAGGAGAAATTTGATTACTAAAATTTTACTAAAGTTGTAGACTAACATCCTCATTCCAACTCGTCTTATCATCCTGATATTTATTTATGTATATATAATCCTATATCTATCTCGATTAGTTTTTTGTGATACAACCGTTAGGTGAAAAAAACACTTATACTTAGCAACATGTTGTAAGAGGATAAAAATGTCGTGTATTTCAGATATTTTCATTTACTTAAGCTCCTCACTTACCCGAGTAGCATCCTCCAGCGCTAACTGCTCCAAAAGCGTTTGCAGTAAGACATGTGTACTCTCTTCCAACCAAACCACCCATTTGACATGCTCGCCAAGTAGCTTGGAACGCACCAAGGGTATTGCATTCTTTATCGCCCAAAAGCTTGGAAAATTGAATATTTCATGTAACATATGAACTGTGATGATGTAGTCTGTATTGGGCAATTGGCTTTCGGCTTGGTTAATAATGTCATCGCGTAGACGTGCTGCTAATGGACGATGGTACGCGGTATCCTGACTGGAGATGAGGAACAATACCCCTGTGGGTTCTACACCGCAACGAATATACAAGTTGTATTTTAATATTAGATACAATTTCTATAGGTATGTAAAATTTTTGCTTGAAAATGAGGTAATGTTTATAGGAAAATATAATATATTTTTACTCTTGCAACATATTGATACAGGRTATAGCTTGGTTCAGCTAACGGTTGTTTAGAATTGACGAATTGAATTCCGAGATATATCACATATACTTGGGCACCTAAGGGGGGTTTGCATTGCAGATGGACGGAATCAGATCATTGCCACGCCCAAAAACGCCATTAATGAAAACCAATAAATTGTAATAACTAAGTTTCGCAATAAGGTACAACGGTGTTACTTTGTATAACGAATTGCAGAAGGGAGGGACATCTACGGTAGAATTTTTTTTTATTAAAGTGGGCGTGACATCGCTCCCTAATAAGTTTAATGTACCCTCGACGAAAAAAAAACCACGTATCTTGCACTGAACGTATAATATTGAATATTTAAATTCGAAAATATTTGGAATTGGTTCACAAATTWCCCAAACCTCCACATAGTACAAATAATTTTCGTTATTCTAAAAACTTTTGGCAGAAAATTTTGGTTGGTTTATGAGATATATGTATATTTATAAATTTGCTTAAAAATATGTTTTTAAGTATAAAATTGTTAAAAATTGTTACTACCGAAATCCGGTGCCAGTGGCCTCAACTTTAAGAGCGCTACGTTCAWTTAAGGTCGTCATAATCCTCCTGTTGGATCAACAATTGAGCATCTGGTGGAATAATTTTGATCCACAGGCTTGATAATGTTCCCGTGCCAGTGAGACAAGATTAAATTGTCGCAAGTTGTTATTAAGCACTCTTTTGTTATTGTGTGAATAAATAGTTAGTATTAAACAAAAATTTAATTATTGATTTATAGCTTATTTGCAATACATAGTAATAAATAAATATGTAAAAACAATATAGAAATATATGAAAAGTGCATAAAAGATGAATAAATAAAGCCTAATATAAATCAAAAAATCTAATCATCTAAAATTGTTCAATTTATGAATTTTAAATATAAAATATCTCAAAATCCTCAATTCAGCGGCATTGATTTGCCTATATATTTTTAATTTGGAGAATTTYCTCTTTAGCTCCTATTGTGTCTTTACGATTAATTCAAACACTTCTATAAAATTCTATTTATATTGCATTTAATATTTATATGTTATTGGAATTTGCAAACTGTAGGCACAAGAGTAAGACAGGAAGAGAAATTTTCAAAAAAGTTAGATAATAAAAACAATAGTCAATTAGCCATAATTTCTAGAAGTTTTTAAGTTAAGCCCTACAATCAGGTAATCAATATAATCAAATGAATTAAGATTATTTCCTCATCGACCAAGAGTAAATGGAGGTCCATTGCTTGTTAGAAAGAATATCGAAAATGAGTATCCAGACGTACCTACTATTGCGAACAATTTTTTATAAATGGTTGCCACCTCAATACCTTGTTAAACGTTATGAAAATATAGCCCAATGAATTTAAAACTATAAATTGAACATTCCGGTGGTTTAATCGACCATTAGAGTCGGAAAATATAAAAATATAATTCTATTGGTTTTTTAATCCTTCCATCCCTACTCTTACGTTGCCGTCCGATTTTAAACCAAATTACTTGATTTTCGCTTGTATTATTTTTTTTAGGTTGAAGTCAATTAAAAGTGTTTGCTTTTACAAACCGCAGTGCAAATATTTGTATTGTGTAGTATAATATTATCAGCAATGGAAATCAATGCGCACATAAGAGCAAATTAGTTTAATCCGTAAAACTAAGTTAGATGAAATGAATTTATCATATTTGCTTAAGAAGCTACCAAAATTTGTATAGCTAAACCCGTAAATTGTTCGGTTTGAGGATTGAAATAGTGCAATATACATGCAACAAGTAAAGGAAGTGAAGCTTAGCGTAAAGATTGCGCATAGTTTGACAAATAATGATATTACAACAAAAATTCTAAAATATATAAAGATAATAAATGAAGTAAGGAAAGACTCACGAACTTAGTTACCAAAAATTTTACACATTAACCACATGATGGGAAATCAGTATATTAGGGTTATGATGTTCAGATCAGAGGACAGTCAAAATGGATGAAAATCATAGTGAATCACATATTTTGGGACTAGGGGAAGATCTGGTATTACTTACGTATGTATACTCGAGAACATGTTTTCACGCATTTTTGTGAAGCTAATTCAGACACTGACTGATATATTAGGCGCAAAGTCTGCTGACCAGTTTTACCTATTTCCTACATGGAATTATTATATCCAATATTGCACGCGATCAAACACAAGGAAGGTTCGACGTGGAGAAGCTGCAATAGCAACAGACAGCCGAACGATTTTCTACTCGGCTTGCACTCCTGCTCTCTGAGAGCACTCGTCAACAACTCGGTATAAGGGAACTGTGGGACGGCATTT
>NW_017535330.1:21535-36127 GCF_001853355.1 Bactrocera latifrons
TTTGAGGGTAACTATGGTACAATTAATTTTAGTTCGATTTTCAGATGAACGTTATTGCGGAACTATTAACACCAGGTAATCTTAGTGCGGAACTATGCTATTATATGACGATCGAAAACGCGCGGGGATCAAAACGGCGGTGCGTAAGCTTCGTTTGCAGGTCAGAACGAGACTGACCAAAAGCCTGGTACGATGACCCCTTTGACCGGTGTGGTATGTGTTTGCCTGTGTGGATGTGCTCTCGCGTGTGGGTGGTGTTGATGAGTGTAGAAGTGTGGTGAGTTGTGTTGTGTGGTGTATTGGTGTAGTGGCATTAGGGGGGGGGGCGGCTTACCTCATTTAGCCAGCTACCATCTTCTATAAGAGTGTACATCTGCTGGCGTCGCGCCTTTAGTTCTGCTTTCTCCAGACTGGACAAGGAAGCAAAACAAATGGGTCTGGCAGTGAAAGAGGGCAAGACGAAATATCTCCTGTCATCAAACAAACAGTCGTCGCACTCGCGACTAGGCTCTCACGTCACTGTTGCCAGTCATAACTTTGAAGTCGTAGATAATTTCGTCTATTTTGGAACCAGCGTAAACATCACCGACAATATTAGCCTAGAAATCCAACGCAGAATAACTCTTGCCAACAAGTGATACTTTGGACTGAGTTCAGCGAATTAAAAGACAGCGGCTATGTCATGTTGTTCGAACGGACGAAAACACTCCAGCTCTGAAAGTATTCGACGCTGTACCCGCCGGGGGAAGCAGAGGAAGAGGAAGACCTCCACTCCGTTGGAAGGACCAGGTGGAGAAAAACCTGGCTTCGCTTGGAATATCCAATTGGCGCCACGTAGCGAAAAGAAGAAACGACTGGCGCGCTGTTGTTAACTCGGCTATAATCGCATAAGCGGTGTCTACGCCAATTAAGAAGAAGAAGAATATTGGAAGTTCACTTAATTTCAAGTATATATTTTTTAAGTTATATTAGAAATTTATTGCTTTATACGGTATAAAGGCAACCATAAGTTTAAAACCTTTATATTAGGTTAATGGGGATAGTATTGATACAGTTTTATACATTTCAGGAATAAGTGCAGACTGTTATTAGTGAGAGATGCTATTTTAATTTCTTTAAGATAACACGATCGCGCCATTTTGGCACACCTTAAAGCTCCATTTGTGCGAAGTTTTATGCCGACATATTCCTTTCTGCTTCATTTGTAATATAATAATATCAGGATAATGCTACCCACCAAACCGTTATATGGTATATGAGAGAATTCGATTTCATCCAATTTCACAGTTTCAGTTGGTGTAGCTGAAGTGGTTTGAAAGAAATATGTACATATATATATGTACTTTAAACTCAATGACTTATAAATTCGTTAAGCTACAAAGCTTAACTATGGCACTTATATGTTTTCGAATAACAGCTTTATGCGGGCGTGGCAGTGGTCCGATTCTTCCCATTTGCAACACCAACATTTTCTTGGTGCAAATAACACTGACGGTCACCTGGACTACAACTCGTCTCGTTATCGTATATCTATATATATAAAAATAAATCCATTTTTCCCTTGGTCAGGGCATCACGAGTGAATGGCTGGACCGATTTTACTAATACTTTTTTTTGTAGTATTTGTTATTATTAGGAGAAGGTTCTTATGTAAGAAAAATGTACGAAAGTTGCGTCTATAATATAAAAATGAATCGCAAAATGTGTAGCTAATCGCATAACTAAGCAACGCCTGAACCAATTTGGCCAATTCTTTTTTTAAATGTTCTTTGAAGTTGAGGTTTTTACGGCGAGAAAAATTCGAATAATTGCCGGAAAACCCCTAAACTCCTTTTCTTTTCTCATACAAACGTTTTCTTTTGGATACACATACATATGTACATATGTAAGTAAAAAGGAGTGTATGTTTATTAGTAACGTTAAGGCTCGAGAACGGCTGAATCTTCATGAAATTTGCAGAAGTTGTTCGCTGTGAATCTGCAAAGGCTTAGAAATATAAAAACCTTATACTTTTCATAACAAACAAAAAATTGTGACTTTTGTGACTTTTTTCCATACAATTTTTTTCTTTTGGTTTTTAATATTTTGATTTGCAAATTATTTGAATCGTTCAATTTCGGTCGCTTGCTTTTTTATTCCGGCTATTTAGAAGAAAAATTATTGAAAATTATTCAGTGAAAACTTTATGTGTGTTTCAGAAAAAGTGATCAATTACAGATTGAAATTTGTTCCGAAGCCACGAAGAGGTCGCGCTGATATCGGTCGGCGTTCTTTTTGCCATMAACATATGGCACACCCAGGCACATGAACCAGGATGCGATGACACACGTGTGGAATTGTGGATCGCGGTCAATCAGCAAGCGATCGTTACGTCATAGCACGACTTCTCAAAAAACAGCTACGATGTTTGATGGACTTTATCTTGAAGCAACGTATGTACATATATATGGTGCAGTCATGGTGCTGGATTTAGTGTGTTAAGTTAATAGGTTTACATTCTTCTTTGGATGGTAGATGATGGTTACACCAGATCAAATTGATGAAATCACACCACAATCCCACTTCGGTTTGTATGTCTGACAATAAATGCACGAAACACTATCCATGTGCTTTCTTTCGTAAACCCAAACTGGAAATAATGAATATTCACTGTATCGGCGTCGCTCACCAGACGGCAATGGGACAACATTAGAGGCGTGAATATCGAAGTTGAAAACACATGGATCGTACCATTTTATTTTATTTTATTAAAGCTTACATAATAAACAAATTATTAAATAAACTAAAGTACGCAGCGCTAGCATCAAAGGCTTTCGGCTGAGGATCGTACCATATTCGCCGTTGTTGTCTAATTCACATTCAAAACTYATGCCAATGTTGAATATTGCAGTTTGGTGAAGTCGATCAAATGCGGTTGCAAATACGTCACCAAACTTTGCGGTTATTGGTCTTGAACGAGATGAGGTCAGCAAATATCAAATAGTCGATACGTGAACTGCAATAAATAATAAATACCCTACGTATTTTTAATGAAGACTTTCCGACTGTTGTGCGTCTCGCCGWTCATTTGGAGAGTGGCYAAAGAATATTTTTCAACCCAGAGAATACAGTACAGTCAGCGGAAACACTTTCAACAACAGAATTGACATTAACGAGTTTTTTCTCAACKTGCGTCAGTGATTCGTTTGCGAGAGCATTGCTCTATTCGGATATGCYTTGATATTAGACATGGAATGCATCGTCGAAGAAATAGTTAGACAGAAAGCAAGGCTAACCAGTAGCATGATATCTAGGTGTGTTTTCAACTAATTCGTTAGGACGAATTTACATGATCCACCCGAAAAACGACGATTGCTTATACCTTTGGTTGCTTTTGATAAATAAAATTCATTTGAGTCATTGCGTGTGCTGTGAATGGTAGAGTGTGTGCAATTTTTTGAGAAGCATACCAGCAATTACGCAATTACAATTGCTGGTACATGATAATCAATGGAATAAAACGATGGACTATTCGATAGCCACTTCGCATACCACTGAAGTTCGCACACTTTTCGCGATGACCATTTCAACATATTAGCCTTCAAATTCGCGTCAATTATGGAATGGAATTGTATTCGATAAGATTTGGAAATAGGCAAATTTTGGTTCAGTGGTTTGATATCAATTCCACCTGCCTTTTGTCAATACACTTCAACGAAATATGAACTTATCACGAATGTTTATGTCAATATTGGACAAATTATCGTAAATACAATGGCATAAGTGCGCGCCAGTTATACGTGGCGTGTTCCCGTGTTGGAAAACCATCTTCTCTGTCTGTTACGCACCGGAATAGAAACCATAAAATGTTGTTTATCAAACTGCGTTACATTGAAAAAAATTCAGAAAAATAGAAAATGAATGATTTTTACCACAACGTAAATTCAACTTTCTTTTCATTTCAAAACCAATATTTTCACGCAGGTCAACGCATTGACCCCACATACATATGGTATATATGCATAACTATTTTTATAACACAGTTAGGCTAAGGTGATACAAACAATTGTTTTGTGAATAAAAGTCTGTAGTAATATGTTGCGAGAATATTAAAGTTAAGATTTCAATATTAACCTCTAATCGGGTATTTTGTTTTATTCGAATTTCGAATTCGATCTTACTATGGTAGCTATTATTATTTTTTTACTTACCTGTTGATATATTCGAAGTTCCGAGCAATAATACGGCTACGAAGGTATTCAAAGTCCGATACATTGTTTATTAATATATATATATAATCGTCCTGGAACCRAAAAATCATCGTCAGTCTATTTTCGTGATTTAGCAGAATGTGTTTATGATGAACGAAAGAAATAGGGATTAAGATAGTTTCATCACGTTGTAATATATGATGGGATGRCGTTATTTATAATAACTAAGTTCTATAATTCAAGTAATTAAGGGCAAAGTTCGGGTATAACCGAACATTTGATACTATTGCCACTTTCAAGGTTATATGACGTCTTTGGCAAGTTTTCACTCGATTTCATCTTAATTCTATTTACTTTAGGCAAATTTGTTTTTTTCTCGTCTCACCATCCTGATCATTTTTATATGCATATATAACACTATATCTAACTCGAATAGTTTTAGGTGATACTATCTACCGTTAGGTGAACAAAAGTGTTGTATTCTGCAGCAATATGTTTAAATATTATAAAAATTTAGATACCTTAAAAGTTGCTCAACTAGTTAACGTGTGCATATGGACGCTGATCATTTRTGAACTAATATTTTATATACAATGTGCGTTCCAAAGAAAACTGGACTTTTTGAATCTAGCGCCCCTGGTGGCGCCATATGTCGTCTGCTGCGTTAGAATCTGCTATCTTTATCGATTGTCCAGTGAGAATTTCATGACATTTCATTTATTGGAAGTGAAGTTATTGCGTTTTAAGTGTCAGTATGTTTGTGTTATCGGTGCGAAATTTGGTAAAACTTTTACCGAAACGTTTCAACTGATAAAAGAAGTTTATGGCGATGATTGCCTATACCGTAGCAGAGTGCACGAGTGGTTGCAACGTTTTCGAAGTGGTCGTGACGACATAAATGACGATCAACATGTGGACCAATCAAAATCCGTGATCACCGGAAATTCCATCAAAACTATGCGTGAATTCATCAAAAATCAGCCGAAATTATCATTGAAATTCATGGAAATGGTATTGAACATTTCCAAAACATCGATTTATCGCATTTTGACTGAATATTTGGGTTTACGAAAGGTGTTTTTGGTTTTTCCCACACAAATTGACTGACGATTAATGCTTGTGACCGATTATTTGACCAAAAATCATATTTTAACCATTAACCGTTCCCCGTATTCACCTGATATGGCACCGTGCGATTTCTTTCTTTTCGGAAAAATGTATTTGCTCATGAAAGGAAAGCGTTATGCAGACGTAGAGGTCATTCAGAAGGCTTGCACCGGAATACTGGCGGCAATACCGGACAACGAGTTAAAACATTTTTTCGACATGCAAAAGCTGTATTGAAGCAGAAGGAGACTATTTTGAATAAAATAGATTGATTTTGCCGAAAAAACCATTTGTTCTGTTTTTAAGTCCTATTTACTTTGGAACASCCCTTGTGGTATCCGACSTTTATTTCTGAGTGTTACTATCTTCGTTGCAAACTAAATGTACGCTGTTCAAGGTATAATAACTTAAGTGTAAGTTAGTATTTAGATGAAATTCCTGGAATTATTTATTCATATTTTCAAAAATTCAATTTATTAGTGTATTATCCATACTTATTGTAGTAATTAGTAAGCGGAAAAATTTTCTGAAGTAAGGTCATAATAAACTTGTATTACTTGTTACTTGTATTATTAAAATCGTTTGTGTTGTTACGCCATTTATTATTATTTTTTCAAACAAATGCAATATTAATATACTTTATATTACTTTTTATTTATTTGACAGTGACACAAAAAACCGTTAACCTATAAAATTTTAGTTGATATCAATTGAAGCACAGCGAGCGCTCATTAAAATGACAGCAAGTATTTCAAAAAAGCATATCACAAAACGAGAGTTCAAGTTCACCATTACAATGTGCATATTTACATATGAAAGGTAAAGTAATAATGCGCTCAATGGGCCGCTATGATGCATATTATCCTCTCACAATTTTTATAAATTCACATTTAATTGGATTGAATTGAAAGATGGTGCACGTAAAATACTTTGACACACTACAATGCTGCATTTACAACTTTATTGTTGGTTTATCAACTATTTTATACAATCTCTTCAATATTGTACGCAACCGAACAATTAATACCGTTATCGACTGCGCGTCGCTCGAGTCACATGTCAGAGCAGCCCGTTAGACAGCCAAACGAGATGTGACTTACAAGGTGCACGTCAGATTGTCAACTAACTGTAATATGCGCCAAAATGCAAAATGTGCAGCGATTCGCCACGTCCATAGAAAATCTCTCAATTTCCACTCAAATAGAGTTGTATGCTGTGCGTCGGCGTGAAAATGCACATTTTATGAATGAAACTGCACGCGCTACGAACGAACAGCTCAAGCATTAAGTAAAATGTTAATGAGTGAGTTTTCTTTTAACAGGCGAGGGGATGCTGGGGACGTGCCTGTATTTGATTATGTTTATGTTTACCACGTTTGATGCTGCCTTGGTGACATATTTTGAATCGAAACTTTTTTCGTAAGCGGTTTTTAAGTGTTCTTGTTAGCATTCGATTTTAGCTGGAGGCGATCGCCTATAATTGGCGTAAAAAAAAATACGCCCAAATAAATTTTAAATTACACTCACGTACGGGAAAATRCAAAACCGCAAATTTGTTCGTTGCGGATACTTGCGTGGAAATTATAAATTTTTGAATTTAACCTCCCTAAATGTATCTACAAATATATGTACGAAGGCTTACAATAGTGTACAGGATGCACAATCTTTTGTAACGGTATGTGACATATTTTATAAGAAATTTTTTCGCAAGAGCTTTGAAATAATTTTTAAAAATTCTGAATTCTTTTCGGAGTATCTCTTTTGTAAAAAATCAAATTGTGGCTTACAGTTTATTTGCGACGGGTTTCCATTAACAATTTTTTATGGGACAATKTCTATAGCCAAAAAGAAATATGCGAAGGTTTTAATGTATCCATTCCATATATGTATGTATAAAGGGGACATCTTGTCATAGTGCATCGTAAAATCATAAAATCTTCAATTTTTACACTTGTTTAAAAAAATTGTTGTTGGGTTCGTTATAACTTATACTTTATGAGACTATATGAAAATTCTAATAATAATATAATTGTAAAAACGAGGTTGAAATGGATTAAAACTGGAGAAAAATAAGTGACGACAATCACTCGTATTCTGCAGAGATTAGAATGTACTCATTACTATTCATCGGTTCTTCTTAGTCGTTGTGTTCTTCTTAGAGTTGTGAAAGAACAATTACGTGGAAACTTCATTCTCCAAATACTATGATTGTATTCTTTAATGGCGCCGGACAATATAATAATTCTTGTCGATCATCAAAGTTTACTTCTTAGGTCAATTGTCAAGCCGAGCACCTTTTTTAACGTATCCTAAGATATGTGGGCTCGTTGTCCGAAATATTCTTCAAGCTGTGACAATATACGTATGTTTATATTTTAAATATCGACAACATTCTCTCATATATCTTTATTAAATCTTTGTGTAATTTATTTAAGTAGATATATGTATACAGGTGTTATCTATACTTTAATTCGTCTGCTAGAATAAATGCCCCACAGCAATAACTTTTGATGCACAGCGACAATTATTCTGGGCGATGTCAGTATCCAGTTTTAATTCCTTTGGATTGACCTTTGAAAAATATGTCTTCTTTATACAAGTCAGATATTTATACTGGATATATCAAAATTAAATAGAAATATGCCGCACCCTGTATGATAATATTTGTCCTGTAAAAATTGTAATGACGGTAGCCAATGTTAACTTCAATAAAAATATGCAAAGTGGAACGCTAATGACGGTTTGAATTAGTTTTGGTTTATAGTACAAACATTTAAACATTTTCGGTCAAACTATATTAAAAGTTACATAATACATTATTTTTATTGCTTAATGTCGGCTCACGTACTTTGTGGCTTTTCCTTTAACAACTCATTAAGTATGACCTTTTGCAGTTATGTACAATTTGAGTTATTTTTTTACTGATAGAAATCCTTCTAAATTTTTTGAACTTCGAATTTTGTTTTTAATTAGTGTGGAATATCGCCTCTACGTTTTCTTCTTAAAAACAAGTCTCAAGTGGCATTCTTCTCTTATTAGTCTCTCCTCCAATACAAGTTAATCTGTTACTATGACCAAATATTATTATATTCTCGCAAGATATTGCCAAAGAGAGTACAATAGTTAGGGTTTTGCTCACCAAACGGTTGTTCGTAATATATAAAACTAATTGAAATATATACTATCTATAAACAGTTTAATTTATATAAATAATCAGGCTGACAAGACGTGTTGAATTACGTTAGTTTGTCTGTCCTTTGATAAAACTTTTTCCTTCACAATTAAGGGATGTGGTTATTTTAGTTGAACCGCCTTCAACAACATGCTGTTGTGGGAAAGCCTATAACTCCTTAACTGAGCCGTAAATAAAAAAAAACTGTAATTTGAGACAGCGAATAAATGTAAAGAGGAGCGTCGGTGATTAACAATTTTTAAAATGTCGGTAGTAAACTTGGTGAAAAGAAATCTTTCAAGCATCTCTTCGTAAATCAGGATAATCACGCCCACCTCATATAACGGCTTTGTCGAAAATTGCAAAAATTGCAATAACTCAAATAATAAATCCATCAGAGAGATTAAGTTTTATGGTACCAAAGGAAGCCGGTATCAAATGGGAGTGCAACTAGGTGAAATCCTATACTATATATCAACTGCTAGATCAATTCCAACCAAAAACAAGTAAAGAAGGCTAAGTTCGGGTGTCCCCGAACATTTTATACTCTCGCATGTCAAAGTGATAATCGAGATTTCATTATCCGTCATTTACAATATTTTTTATTTTGCTGTAAAATTAATTAGATTAGATCAATTTATGTACTTTGAGTATTTTCATTTATTTCAACTGTATTGATTTACCGATATTTTTGGTGAAAAATTAGGTTAGGCACTGAGTTCTTCGTGTTCAATATCAGCGACCTTGAAAAGTTATACTCCGATCACGACAATATTTCCACAAGGGATACCTCAGCTCAAATAGCGTATTTGTGTAAAATTTTATTCCGCTATCATCATTGGTTCCTAATGTACTATATATTATACAGAGAAGGCATCAGATGAAATTCAAAATAGCGTTATATTGGAAGAAGGCGTGGTTGTGAACCGATTTCACCCACATTTCGTACATGTCATCAGGGTGTTAAGAAAATATTATATACCGAATTTCATTGAAATCGGTMGAGTAGTTCCTGAGATATGGTTTTTGGTCCATAAGTGGGCGACGCCACTCACATTTGTAATTAAAAAAAAAGCCATTCAGCTTCCTTCTACCATTTCTTCCGTAAAATTTAGTGTTTCTGACGTTTTTTGTTAGTCGGTTAACGCACTTTTAGTGATTTTCAACATAACCTTTGTATGGGAGGGCGTGGTTATTATCCGATTTCTTCCATTTTTGAACTGTATATGGAAAAGCCTAAAAGAAATGACTCTACACAGTTTGGTAGTAGTTTTCGAGATATGTACAAAAAAGTTAGTAGGGGGCGGGGCCACGCCCACTTTTCTAAAAAAATTACGTCCAAATATGCCCCTCCCTAATGCGATCCTTTGTGCCAAATTTCATTTAAATATCTTTATTTATGGATTAGTTATGACACTTTTAAGTCTTCGGTGTAAGCCATTTTGTCGGCCCACTACCGATTTTTCCCATCATCGATCTTAACCTTCCTATGGAGCCAGGAAACCAAGTTCCATCATGATATCTAGATTTTTACTCAAGTTACAGCTTGCACGGACGGACAGACGGACGCACGGACAGACAGACATCCGGATTTCAACTCTACTCGTCACCCTGTTCACTTTGGTGTACATATAACCCTATATCTGACTCTTTTAGTTTTAGGACTTACAAACAGCCGTTATGTGAACAGAACTATAATACTCTCCTTAGCAACTTTGTTGTGAGAGTATAATAAAGCATTACACATACGGATATATTATGTTGCATTATGAAAATGGGCGAATTGCTTCTACAACCACGCATTCTTCTCTAATATCATAATCTTAAATTCCATATGATTCAATGGAAATAACAGCTCCTTTAAGGTATGTCAG
Source organism: Bactrocera latifrons (assembly GCF_001853355.1). Lineage (NCBI taxonomy): Eukaryota > Metazoa > Arthropoda > Insecta > Diptera > Tephritidae > Bactrocera > Bactrocera latifrons. The sequence goes on from NW_017535330.1 coordinate 31,878, forward strand.
CTCTTATAAAAATCAGACCCTAAATTTCAATTCAGAGAGTATATTTTCCCAATAAAATGTGCCTATGCGTCACGTAAGGGTAAAGTCGGAACTTCCCGGCGACTATAAATTGTATATATCGGTCATTATATTAGGTGTCTAAATTAAATTAAGATAGCACTAAAAAGAATGTGTTATTGGGTATATTTTGGATAATACCTAATTCATGAGTTTCTATATTCCTTTTGAATTAATAAATATCGGTCAGTAAGCAAGATGTTTTAAATAAAATAAATAATATAGTTTATTTCCAAAACTTTGAGAAGTACCCCAACTTCCCGGCACAGTTACTTTTACATATACATACATACGTTGCCTTTAAATTTCGGGGTTTGAGAAAAAAAAAAAAAGAATTTTATTAATCGAAAATAGCTTAATTGCTTTTCAAAATATTCTCCATAGACATGTATAAACTTTTGCATGCGTTTGAGCCAATTGTCGTAGGACTTTTGCCACTGCCTTCTGAACGCATTAGCCGCCTCTTCTGGTGTCGAAAAACGTTTCTGAGTTTTTTTATTAAAGGGAATAAAAAGAAGTCATTCGGTGCCAGCTTAGGTCTATACGGAGGATGATTTATCAAATCAATGTTTTAGGTGCTATATAGTTTGAAAGACAACTGGCAAATAATTTAGTGTTTTGCGTTGTTCCAGTTTTATGGTTGCGAGATGACCAGTTTTTCTAAAAGCTTGCAACCATTTGCTTGGAAGTGCTTCGTGTGCGAACTGTTGGATTCGTCTCATCTTGAAAGAACCATACAGTCAACCGCTGGCGTGTTTCGAAACACCGCTGTAGTTTTTTGTTATTGTAACATTTCTTTCTACTAATGGATGCAATTTGGGATTTTCCCTAAATTAAATATGAAAACCTTGTTAATTTTCGCTCATGCCCTAACGAAAGTTCTTCTTTGTATTTTGTCCCCTAAAATTTAAGTTTTGATTTGACTTTTAAATTCGTTGACTTAAACTCGGACTATTGCAGTGTTTCATTTGCTTTTCACTTCAGCAGCCGTATTTATTTCACACTTCTGTCTATCAAATCAATTCAATTTTCACATTTTTTATTTACATACATACATACGACAAACCGCATCAAAAATCTCTTTCTCCTTTTGCTTTGCTCGCTGATGTCAAAAGGAAAACCGTTTTCTTACATTTTTGCGTTTAGGATAATGCCTTCCTTACCAGTATTTTCTCATTAAATGTAAATGAATCTCTACTTGAAATCAATTTCACAGAAATTTTGCATATTTGTCGCTAACGATGACTTTTAGTTTATAAATATATTCAACTTTATATTGTATATGTATGTATGTAAGCATATATTCGAAGAGTGGTCGGTGAAAAAGAATCGAAGGTATAGTAAATTAATTGAAAAGAGTAAACAAATTTGTTTTCAAACACTAGAAACTCACATTAACCAACATAACATTTGCTGAATTTCGTGATCCCCAAAAGTTATGCGATTTCAACTATTCTCAAGCTCCAAGGAAAACTTGTAAGAGAGGTCACTCTCGTTCTCCTTGGGTCCCGTGTGAGTTCGAGATAAAATCTGTTGGCTCGGTGTAAGATTTCAATAGGTCCTTTTAACTTTTTGCTTTCACCATGTCTGAAAGACTAGCTGCAACATTACTAGATAATGAGAATTTTAATTCCACTTTAAGTCCTGAGATCACAATTTAATTCTGCTACAATTCTTTCTCATTTGAGAATATATTTTTTCTGCATTCAAAAAGTTTAGTAACCCCTTTGATTTTTTCTTCTCTTTAAACTTTTAAAATTGATTTTATCATTCGAGCCATTCACAACAGTAAAACTGATCTAAAATATGCAAAACAAAACTTAGAAGTTTTGAAGATAGCGGTTATATTTAAATACCTCACACCATAATATTTTGTGCAAATTTAACACATTTAAACCAATTTTTCTAGAATATTGAGATGGACATCAGAGCTTGAAAACAGCTTCGAACGCTGGTCAACTAAACGTACCTCATCATCGCCATGCAAATTGTTGACTTTAGATTAAACTTCATGCTTCTTCAATTAAAATTTAAATGAATCGTAAGATATTATGACGAAGTGGCGATGTCACGGTGTAACTTACAGTACTTATAGTATATTTAGATATAATATATTGTTTGTCATCAAATCTCAATAAGCTCTTTATTTTCATATAGGTAAGATTTGTTGTGGCGCGAGCATGGAAAATGAATTGACCGCCGTATACATGAAATACTATTAACGCCTTCTAACATTAAGTGTAATAAAGGGCAATTGCTTCGTTTGATCATTTTCGCGATAAGAGCCGGACATTCAAAGCACTTCGATAGTCGAAACAGGAAACAGGCGTTCACGGAGCTACACAAAATCCAGTTCGAATAAGTTGTTGGCGATTTAAGTGGCGCAAACAATGGTTCGATTGACAAAGCTTACCAACGAAGTTTGGTAGAGGTACGAGTAAATGCCTGTACATGTGTATGCTCAATCGATTCCGCTCGCAATTTATAAGAAGTAGCTAAAGGTTAAAAAAGTTTTCTCATTAATTACGTCCAACAAATTGAGCTATTCGACGAACGCTACTCGCTGATTATATCCAAATCCAATGGGAATACAATAAAAACGCCCTGGGTATTTATGTATTATTTGTTTGTAATGGTGGAGTACGGCTTTTGTAGATTTTGAACTTAAGTTAAAGTGACTGCGAGACCATTTACATTACATTACTAAGTCCATGTGAACGTTCTGACATAGCAATATATTGTGGAAGTAAATTTTTTTATTTTCATTAACTATTTTATTAATTTCTTTTCATACAAATATAATACTTCTATAATATAAATCAGACTACAGTAATTCAAGGCTTGCTTATTTAGAAAATCGTGTTTGTTTTTACAATATTGTCCTCCAGAGTAATTAAGATCCTGAAGGGATCCCACTGTAGCGTTCTTAGAGCTACTCCACGCCAGCCAGTATGCGTGGGAATAGTCCGGGTCAGCATTCTCTCAACAACTGGCAAATTCTTCGCTACTCCAATATCAGCGCGGTAGCAGCGATTCACTTGTTGTCTAAACGACAGCAACAACAGCAGCTGCAGCTAAACAACAAAAAACTGGCAAATTCTTAAAATCGGTTTATCGATAGCAATAATAACTATATTTAAATTTTAAATGATATGAAATATTTAATCCTCAAAGACCTAATAATTTTTTTAATATTTTTATAAAACTAATTCTGGCCTGAACTCGTTGCTTCTATAATCTGAACTAGGTATATTAAGTCTGCCACAAAGTTTCTAACAACCGGAAGGGAATGTCGGAGACCTTATAAAGTATATATATGTGTATAAGAATGATTAGGTGATGAGCCTAGTTGATTATGACATGTCAACTTGTTAGTGATTGTGACCAAATTAAAAGGCGAGTCTCCTTCATTGTAATCCCCTCCTTCTGCAATACACTTAAGCCAACGAATTTTCCAGTCATCATAGCTCTTGGAAAAATCCTCCGTCGTGATGGCCATCAGAGCCTTCTTCGATTCAGCTTTTATATCCTTAATTGAGTCAAAACGGTGTTCTCGGACGAATAGCCAACGCAGTATGAGATTTAGACATAGTATAAATCGAAGAATTCACTTTTAGAGCCTATCTCAAATACTAATGAATATTTTGACGTGAAGTTTAGGTGTCGCTAACAGTAGTACCATCTAACGGAAAAAAATTTCACCGAATCGAAAAACACACGAAGTATAAATTAAAAGTTCACCTTTCAAAATGGCGGCTAAGGGCAGTATTGGTCCGATTCAACGCATTATTTACATACAGACATACCATTATAAGGGAAGGATTATACCATAATTTCAGTTATATGGGCAAATCCTGCGTTACGAACGCCACATTCGTACGCGTTTTCGGATTGAAATATAACAATTTTTTGGTCTTTCAAAAGGCATACCTTCAAGTTATACACAGTGTTTAGTGGGATTTGAGTGTACTTTCGAATGTCATCGAAATATTTTTTGTAACAGGTTTAAGCTGTGAAAAATTTGATCTCAAAGTATTGTTACGCACGCTACAAAAAATGGAAGTAGCTTTGAAGGTTGAGGTTGAGTTCGTAATTTTTAGCAAATTTTGTATAATAAAGCACACCAAATGAAATACCTTAAAGAAAGATGAATATAAGAGAATTCTAAAATAACTTACTTGCAGCCAAAAAAT
>NW_017535330.1:37597-76126 GCF_001853355.1 Bactrocera latifrons
ACAATTCCACGTGTTTTGGTCGGTTGTTATGAAATTTAGTACGTGAAATATTTGTTCCAGGAAACGTTGTTTTAAACAATTCATATGCTTCTCTAATTGTCATAACCATGTATCTTTTAGATATTGAAAGGTTATTTGATTTTGATATACTTAAGTGTGGACTTTCTTCCGGAAGTTTAAGTAGAGATGTCATCATTAGTGTAAAACTCATAAATCATTTTAACATTTTCGACAACCGTATTTTTTGTTTGAGCTTCTTCTTCCTCTTTCAAGTATTTTTCTGTAAGCATTCTAAGAATTTCCTTTTTTTTGTTGATGCCTTTGGGAACGCTAATTCCATTTTACTTAAGGCCTTGTAAAGGGTATTTTTGCACCTATAAGCACCATCCAATATATTATTGGTTGCTCTTGTTGTTTTTGTTCCTTTATTTTCTTTCTATAGATTTGCATATGGTTTCGGTGGTCAGCCTTTACTTTTTTTGATAATTAATCGTCATTTTTAAGTTTTTCTTTAAGATTTTTTCTATAAATTTTCAATCTTTTCGCATTTTTTAAACGTTCTATTTGTGTTAAGTTTTCACTGGATTGTATTTTTTTGCGATATTTTCGAACACGCTCTGCACCCGTTTTTCAACTGTTATTATTAAATATTATACTGTAAACAAACAATTTTCTGTGGTACCAATATGCCAATAATCTAAAGTGACACTCAAAGATAATTGCAAAGGTTTCCATTGTAATTTTTGTGAATATGCTGTAATTTTTTGATTTTTGATTGTAGAATGAAAATTTTTTTTTTCTTAAAAGCAGGATATTTATTTAAATTAAAATTATAGATGATTTAAAAAAAAAAATTTTTTTCTACTCACAATATAAAAAAAACCTGATTTTCCGTTACGCACGCTACAACGCATTTACCTGGCATTTCATATCAAATTTTAATGTTTCCAGAAAAGTAAATGAAATTTTTTTTAAGATTTTAAGGAAAATTGAGTGAATAACAATATGGCTTTCGATTGGACCATCTATGTTAATACTAAAGTAGTGATGAACACGTAAAAAATTTCACTTTTTTTGTATAACACCTGAAAAGACCTGAGGTAGGGTAGGATTTGGTAATAATTTTTGTATTAATCATCATCGAAATAATTTTTTTTTATAAATTTATAAAATTGGATATCTATTCTAATGCTCCATTAAAAAAAAATTAGGTTGGATTAAGTTCAAATATTTTTGGTTGGTAGACAGTTTCTGGGATATGCCCATATATGTCACACATTGTACCGGGGAGTAAATATTCGGTACCTAGGGGCTTGAACAGTTTTAATTAAATTTAAACAATTTTTGGTCATCAGGTGGCACACTCTAAATACATTATGCGTACAAAGTTCTATTCTGTTATACTAATTGCTTAGTGATATGTGTACTGGAAACTGTACGAATCAAGTAGAATTTAAAAGTGCGCTATATGGGAAGTAGGCGTGGTTGTTGTCCGATTTCGCTGATTTTCATAACGTGACATAAGAATGTAAAAGAATGCCACATACGAAGTCGGTTTGTCGGATCCTGAGATATGGGACCAAAAAAAAGGGCGGTGCCAAGCATAAACCGTTATCCTCCGATTTCATTATTTTGCACACTGTTGGTAAAAGTTGTTATATGATTTGCACTCAGAAAATTTGGTTGTTGGAGCTTCAGTGGTTTAGGAGATACCTATGTGCATTCAATTTGTTAGACCCAAACATCTTTCATCGAGATGTGTCAATTTTAACTCAAGTTACAGCTTGCACTTATCCTAATAATCAATATATTGGGTAGTCGAAAAAGTCTTTTCGTATTTTGTCAATAGATGTTGATGCAATTGTATATATCAAGTGTATATCGATTATATTTCGTCGTTGATTCGGCAGTTACTCACAATATGTTTTCCTTCAAACCTGTATTTTGCAAACGCATAAAGACTCAATAAACGAAACTCAGCTAAAATCCACAAATTTACGAGCTATTCATGTGTATAAGGAGGATGGCTTGGTACAACATTCAAGCCTCGCAGCAGATCAATAGCGTTAAAAAGTCATTCATACTGAATTACAACTGATGGTGGGAAAGGTCGTCCTCCACACATTCATCCGACATGATTTTATTGGGGACAAGCAAAATGCTTGGGCAATCAGGTCTCTTTTAATACCACAATACTTAATAAATTCAACTCAATTGCAATTGTCAATGCAGTGGGGTGTAATTTCTGTTGCAACATTGGTGCATGCAACAAAAGGCAAAATTACTGCTGTAAAGGTGTTGCGGTTGCACTGTGTACGTAGCTTGTAGAACCGCATTTGCAAAGTTTAGGGAAGTCACTGCGTCTGAAGTGCGACCGCACAGACAAGCAAGTCTCTTGACGCGTCGGCACATGCAAACAATTTGGACGAAGTTGCTGAAGAAATTAAGCAAAGACCTAAGGTGTGTCTGTTGACGGCGGTGTAACGGTATGTGTTAACTAAATTTCTTAAATAAAGGCATTGAATAGGCGTCTTATATGGGAATATATGTACGAACTTGGCAACAGTAACTTTTGTTTGCGAAAGTTCGGCGATGTGCGCCTGTCTGTCGCATTCTCAGGAGGGCTCTTGTCAGAGAATTGTTTAAAGCAACATTTTCGGCAATACCCTATCATATGTCAGCGGTAAAGTGATGAGTTATAATTGCTTTTTAATAATGATATGTATGGTAAATGTTATACAAATAAAACACTTAATCTATGTGAAAGCGAAAGAAGATAGCTTAACTGATTGAACTTATGTAACCAAATAGTATATAAAAAGTACATTCTGGACTCTATCTAAAACCGGCATTCCAACTAGTAAGCCCATACAGTCTATATAACAACGACGTTTGTGAAAATTCTTTTACAAAAGAGGCAGCGAAAGCTTGTACATTCTGATATAAAAGTGGATATATTTTCTAGTATTTTTTAACGCTTTTTCATGTTCATCTATTATTATTTCATCTACCTGAGAAGAGTAAAACCATCAATTATACATACATACAAGGTGTGTTCCAAAGTAGACAGGACTTTTCGAATTTAACGCACCCTGGTGGCGCCATCTATATGACGACTGGTTATAATCTGCTATCTTTATCGATTGTCCATTTCATTACATTTCATTCATTGGAAATTAAGTTATTGCGCTTTAAGTGTCAGTATGTTTGTATTACCGGTGCGAAAATGAGCTTCGAACAAAGAGCCAACATTAAATTTTGTTTTAAAATTGGTAAAATTTTTGCCGAAACGTTTCAATTGATGAAACAAGGAAGGGGAGACCACCGGTAATTCCATCAAAACTGTGCGCAAGTGCTTCAAAAATCAACCGAAATCATCATTGAAATTCATGGAAATGGAATTAAACATCTCCAAAACATATATTATTCACCTGATATGGCACCGTGCGACTTCTTCCTTTTTGGGGAAAATGCATTTGCCTCTGAAAGGAAAGCGTTATGCAGAGGCTATTCAAAAGGAGACCCGGGAGAGCTTTTCAAGAAAAATACAAGTATATACATACTGAATGTACACACATAAGACTACAGAAAGGGTATTGAAAAGTTTAAAGATCGCCTTAAAATGTGTGTGACGCTATATATCGAAAGCACTATATATCACAATAAAATTTAGTGTTGCTTAAAAAGTTAAAAAAGAAAATAATAAAGACAACATATGTATTTAGGTTAATCAAACTCCCTGCATTTGATCCATTTAATGAAAGTCATTGAATATCAAGTGCGCACTTTGAAAACTTACTCCAAGGCTCAGTTGTGAAATTTAAATATAAATGACTGAAATAAAATGTTGAGCGAATTGTTCATCAATGGTTCTAGAACCATCTTAACGTTTGCCGAATATTATTTTTCTAAATATAAATCGACGTTTAACAATACCAAAAACTCCGTACGGATCTGGAAGGACTTTTCCGAGCCGTACGATACCAAACGAGGTTTCAGACAAGGCGACTCCCTATCGTACGATCTACTGCTGCAGAAAATAATTTGAGTTGCAGCGCTGAATAGAGAAGGTACAACCAATCTTCTATCACAGTCTACAATTGCTGGTTTATGCCGATGACATCGATATCATTGGCATAACAACCGCGCCGTTAGTTCTACTTTCTCCAGGTTGGACAAAGAAGCGAAGCTAATGGGTCTGATAGTGAATGAGGGCAAGGCGAAATATCTCCTGTCATCCTGTTTTTTGTGAGTTACGATCCCAAAGTGAAGTGATTGGTTGGTTTTTCAAAGATTTTTCTATATTTTTGTAAGGTATTAAGTGTGAAAATATTAAAAGATAGTGGTATCGCAACTTAGACGCCTGTTTACACTTGTGACCGAAAATACATATTTACAACAAGTAAGAAAGAGTTACGTTCGGGTGCAACCGAACCTTTCATACACTTTCAACTTGCAAGAATAATAGCTAGCGAAATAAGTCAAGGTGTAAATTGTCAAGCATAGGATCGAAATCCAAGCACACATATTCGGCACATGGGAGCTGGGGTGTTATCGACACGATTTTATCTTTTTCCCCAATACCAAATAATATTATTGTGGAATATATTAAAAAACCAACCATATAGAGTAAAGTCAGCCGGATTTTCGAAAATCCTGATATTTGTTATATAAGGGCTAGATCAAGTTTTCAATTATGGGTAAACCACGTTGTACAATTTCGCCACATAAGAAAGAATGTCATATACCACATTTTGTCGAAATCGGTTAGTTGGGTCTCGAGACATGGGATTTCATCAAAAAGTGGTCAAATTTTCACAAGGGCTCCAATAAAGACTCGGATGAATTAGTTATTGATTTATCTGGTGTTTAGTAGTTTTTAACAGTACCGTTATATGGGGAGTGAGCCGGGTTACCTTTGATTTCATCTATTTTCACACTGTCGGTACAAGTTTTTATAAGAATTGTATTCAGCACATTTGGTTGCCAAGCAAACTCTTTCAAAAACTTTTGCCCACAAGTGCCACTACTGCGATCCTCTATACTAAATTACAGCTTTATATCTTAATTTAGTCCTTAGTTATGGCACTTTAAATGTTTCTGGTTAATAGAGATTTGTGGGCATGGCAGTTGTCCGATTACGCCCATCTATGAACTCGAAATTTTCTTTGTACCAAGGAACCCACATACCAAGTTTCATCGAAATATCTCAGTTTTTACTCTAGTCACAGCTTGTATGGACGAACTTACGGGAGGACGGGCAGACATACAGGTACCCGGATTTGGTAAAAAATGAATCCTGACGATAGCGATGACTTCGCCGGCACGCGATATAGGGTTACATGAAGGACTACATTCCAGCATAGGAAAATTCGTCAATCCACCTGACTGTCTCCGGATCAAAAAATTTCTAACCAGATCCATTATATTGAGAGAGAGACAATATCCACGTCTCCAGTGTTTTACTTGCGTACACAACGAGTTCCTAAAATCGACTCGGACCACTGTACGATTTTCGACTCCTCTCGCACTCATGCTCTCTGAGGGCAGTCGTCAGCAACTCGATATAAGGAAACTGTAGGTTATTAAAACACGAAGGATTCTATTGGAATTTAAGTATGCTCTGTCCCATAATTTACGCCACCTACCGTGGGATAAGTCTCCTCAACATTACATTTAAGGTTCTATCGAGCGTTTTGAGTTAAAGATTAAAGCACACCCCTCAACAAACTGATTGGACCTTATCAGTGTGTCTTTAGGCCTGGAAAAAACAAGTGACTAGAAATTCACCATGCGCAAATCTTCGAAAAGTCTCTTGAAAGGGGAATGGACACACACCACCTATTCGTCGTTTTCTAAGCTGCTTTTGACAGCACGAAACCTTTATGCCGCATGTCTGAATTTTCCCGCAAAACTAATAGCGCTGTGTAAATTGACATTGAACAATACGAAAAGCTATGTCAGGTTCGGGAAGGGCCACTTCAAGCCGTTCGATACTAAAAGAAGCGTCATACAAGACGAATCCCTATCGTGCAACTTCTTCAATCTACTGCTGGAGAAAATAATTCGAGCTACAGAGCTTAATCGAGTACAATCTTTTATAACAGTGTATAGCTGCTGGCTTATGGCGATGATATTGACACTTTGAAGTCGTAAATACTTAATTTCGTCTTTCTTGGAACCAGTATCAAAGGTTCTGTGGAAGATTTAGGGTCCTTTGCGCATTGGCAACGTCAAATATCGCATTCGATATAACGATGTACTGTATATACGACTACATTGACGTAGTTCAACAAATTAAAAGGCAGCGACTAGGTCATGTTATCAGAATGGACGAAAACACTCCAGTTCTGGAAGTATTCGACGCAGTACTTGCCGGGAAAAGTAGAGGAAGAGGAAGACCTCCATTCCAGATGAAGAGGGTCCTAGCTTCGCTTGGAATCTCCAATTGGTGCCATTTTGCGAAAAGAAGAAACGATCAATGGAAAAAACAGTACATTCTACTTATGGAGACGCTTACTTGAAGTCAATCGCAGGTCTCATCCCTCTCTTCTCCTCTTACAACGACTCGATACTTTATTTCCATGGGTTATTTTAATATGAGTACAAAACTAAAATTTTTCTAAAGGAAGTCATATTTTATTATTCATTAACTTAATCATTTGGAAATATACACACACAGAGCGTTTAAAAAATTCATGAGACAAATCAAACATGACGTGGATTACAAAAGGAAACAACTAAAAAATATGAGTAAAATAAAACTGTCGCATTTATGCTAATAGGCCGAACATTATAAAAATATTTCGTTTATCAGTTTTAATCATCACCAGCAACAAATTGGTCACATTACAGTGTTATACCAATACATAATAATCGTATATATGGTAAGAAAAAGGGAAACACTCCCGAAAGCAGCAGATAGTTCTGTAAGTAATCTATGTATGCATGTGTAGAGGTCTGAAATGCAAAACGGCGCAACACTACGGACACGCATGTCCGAGTAATAAACCAGCACGCGACCGTCAGCAGTCAGCGGCTAACGAATACAGAGGACGGACTCCCAACGGTTTCGACATGGGCGCTGGCGCGTGTATCGATCTCAGCTGCAGTTGCAGCCCATGTAAATGCATGGCTAGGGAGTTACTCATGACTTATACAAATATCGGCATCACTGTTGCACTCTCCAAAGTGTTCACGACGCTTCGGCAAAGTCGCATCTGTTTGCTCTGTCTCTGAGTTGTACGATGTCCGCCTGCTGTGCGGTCATACATGCCACTTACTATACATATACCTACGAGAATGTAGTGAAAATCTGTATATATTTATGTTAGGTTTCTTTCCTTTACTCCGTCCAATGGCGGGTGTGTGTCAGCAGCTCTAAAAGTAACCTGAGAATTAAATAGTATGGGCACTGATTGCCAACTTCCAATGCTTAAGTTGTTCGTGGCCTACTGTGAGGTGCCAACCAAAGCCGTTCTACCAAAAATACATACATACATACACATGAAGAGGGGTACACACTGTTCTGTCCGTTACATTATGCTAGAAAAGTTTGTGTTTTATAATTCTATTTATTTAGAAATGCAGAATTTGAAGTGGATGAATTAATTTTCCACCAACTTCGTTAAAATTGTTCAGAGAATCTGCCAAATGATATAATTTAATCTTGTTTAATACGAAATATCTAGGAATATGTATCTTCTGAATTGTTAAACACTTTCCTCTTAAGTTGAGGTACAAATATTATATCGATGATCGAAATTATAATGTTAGTTCTGCGTTGCAATCATTGGATACATGGCAGGGCATCAGAAAATCTAGCACGCCTGAAGGATGCAATGGTGAGGGCGTATTGGGGAAAAGCACTCTGGTCCCGTCGGGGAGACGGAGGAGGCTTCTTTTGCAAGTTTGCTTGCTATTTCAGGTCCTTCAAAACCAGTATATCCGGAATCCAAAATAGCCGAATTTTATCCCTACTGTTTCGAATTTTGTTAACTGGCACATTACCACACCATGTGTGATTTAATTGCATATGTTGATATCGTCATCAGTTTGGCTGTCGTTCTGAAATTTGTAGCATAGTGTAATATATATGAATATATTATTGCTTCGTACACATATTCATAATTTCGGTTTTTATATCGAATAAACATTTTAAATTGATTAAAATGCGATAAATCATAATCGTCGCCTGTCGACCAACCGTTGTTATCGAGCGCGTTTGTCTACAAGAAAAACAAAAAAATAAAACACGAATCAAACCATAACTTGCAGCTTAAAGCGATTTTATACTGCCGGCTTGTGTGAAAGTATGGTTTCACTCGTCTTTGCTTGTTTTCGATCACATTAATGCCAGTTTTGTTTTCGCTTCAGACACGACTTCCCTATTTCCCCTCAGTATTCTCTCAACCACCAGCTTTTTGTTAAGGTGCGCGTATGTATGTTTATATATGCTGTGAGTTTTATAAATTTATGAGCCACCAACATAATAAAGTGTTAACGGAACGCGTTATTAATGTAAGTGATGCACCTATATTGGACATATGGATCGTAAAATGTGCGCTCGGCTGCCATGGTAACTGACAAGTATTATTTTGTATTTTGGGCAGGGTCTTGTAAGTATTTATTTTATTTGAGCATCGTCCCTGTTGAAGTTTTTTGTGGGTCTCGGGTTCAGAATCTGCTTGGGGAAGGAATAAAGGTAGCTAATTATTCAATATGTACGTAGCCTTACCATCCGATAGTGCAACTATCTCAATATAATTATTTTCGTAGACGACTACTGTGAATAGCTTTAATCCATACCTGTTTTGACCATTGTTGAAAGCGGAAAGTGGATTTATAGCCTCAACACACACACACCACATTATAACACCACATCGACTAAAACTTACATCACTAACACCCAACTTTCACCACAGTTCGATTACAACCCACATTCTTCACCACTCATGAGAGCATTACACACCTGCCATCTACACACATCTGCACACATGTACACCAACACCCATCACACCATCCGATTCAACAGATCGACTCCTCAGTTCGTTCTACGACACTACCATCGATCGCTCATACGTTTTCCAATCCCGCTTTTATCCGCCGGTTTTTATATCGAAACCAACCGCGTTATTAAAGAGTTAATCTCACCTCTTAAAACGTGTATTTACAAGTATTTTCCAATGTTTAAATAAAACCTCTGTTGGTACAACCATCGACAACGAGAGACAAACCTTTTTTTCGGTATTTATTGCTTTTTTGGTGAAGTGAAAAAAAACGGAAATAAATGGTGAGTGCACTGATACAACAATTTGTTTCCGGTTTACAGTTATTCTACTCTTTAGCAGAAGTTGAGATGGAAGACACATTAAAACACTGCGTGAATATATCCCGCATGGAATAAGAAAGCTATCCTCGAGTTAGATACAGCGAAGCATATTTACAGGAGTGTTTCACGCTGTTTAAGCGCAATCCATCAAATCATAAGGGGTTTCTTCTAATATTCACAAGGGGTAATCGACCTAAGGCCAAGGAGCTGAATTGTGTCGAATTATTGGACCAATGCGTCGAACTGCAGCAAAAACGACCTAATTTGGCGAAGAAATAATGCGCCGGTTCACACTTGGACATCCCAAAACTATTTTGAGACAACTTCGTTCATTTAAAAGCTTAAAAGACAGTTGACAATCAGAAATTTCGGTTGAATAAGAAGGTTATCGCCACCACGTAAGCCTTCTTTGCTTGGGTCAAGTGTGTCAAGTTAAACGAAGAGTGAATTAAGAAACAGGTAATTTCCAAAATTTTTGTTTTTCTAATGTAGGCAAATTTCTTATTAGATCGTCTTCGCATAGTGGCCTATATTTTTATACTTAACTTCTTTAAAAATTCAGATATCTTAATGACTTGGTACAAATGTTCCAAAGCACCATTAGAAGTTTGGTATTGTAGATGCCAGTAATCACGCCCATAAACGTTATTAAATGAAAAATTATAAATTGCCATCACTAAGCAGCAAATTCCAATACACAACTGTAAATAGGTACCACGAGTCACAATATGGACATTTGTGTTCTTGAGTGTACCTGAGCAATGTCAAACCCTAGTAAAATAAATGAAAATCTTTACTGCAGCAATATAACCTACGTTATGTAAATAAAAGTGGAGAAACGTTCATAAAAATTATTTAGCGCTGGATATGAATGGAATTCGTTCATTTTTTTTTTTTTTTGTTTTTGTGAAAGGCTTATATAATAATTTCCGATACGATGAACTCGATATAACGGGTGATCCAAGTAGAGGTACTTTTTCCGATAGCAATTGTTTTTTGCCAGATCACTCGTGAGTCGTAACAAGCTGTCATGTTACTTTTGTTCAGTATTATTAAGAATTTCATCATGGAATGACGTATGCCTGAACAACGTTTACAAATCTTACAACTTTATTTCGAAAAGTCATGTTCTGTAAAGAATGTGTTTCGCACGCTCCGGTCAACTTAAAGTCAACGCAATCAGAATACTGAACGCACTATCCGCAATAATATTCGACCGAATAGACTACGTCCAGCCTGCAGTGAAGAAAATATAGCAGCCGTAACTGAGAGTGTACACCAAGACTGTGGAGAGTCAATTCGCAGCAACTCGTCCTTGCCATCGCTTGGGCTCTTGAAAAGTTCCAAGAAGATCTGATGCCAGATTTTGTTCAGGAATGAAGCCCACTGAGTTTGTAAACGAGCAAAATTTACGCATTTTGAATGAAAAGGAACCTAAAGAAATTAATCGATTTGGTCGTTTTGTGGGCCGATGGATTGGCCACCAGGATCTTGTGATATCACAACACCATTCGACTTTTTTGTATGGGAATTTGGGCTCCGATCCTCTTGTTGCCGTTTTACACCTTAAAATATTTTCCTGGCTTTTATTCCTGCAAGTTGCAGTAGTATCAAATAACCGGTTGCAGCACTGTACTGAAGGTTGTTTTTTTTTGAATTTATATAGCTCCATGATTGCAAAACTTATAGTTTTGTAGGAAATTTACTAATCCACAAAATGGTCTCGTATAATTTCTAGATGAAGTTAAGCGTTTACAAGAAATTCATCGTCAAACATTATATCAATAGAAAAGAAAAATATAAAGAAATATATATTTTCAAGAAGTAGCAAACAAGATATTCTGATGATAAGAAAAAAATAGAAAACTTTAAAGAGAAGGACTTTTTTGTTACAATTAATATATACATATGTACCTGTATAAGTACTATACGCGGTGCTAAATAGAGCTACCATAAGAGGTAGGAAATCATGGAGATATACATATCTCATTTCCTATATTAATAAATTCTTTTGACAAATGCCATAACTTCTTCCCTATTTATCCTCATTAAGCTTATTACTACTTAAATCATAGTAATAATGTACTAATGTTTGAACATACATACATACTATGTATATGCTTACGGTCTAACATAATCCAACACATCAAGCAGATACATGATCAGTTATCGCACTATGGCATGCAAGCTGCGCACTGTGATATCAACAGTAAATGCAAATGATTTGCGGCTGTTGCCTGTGGTTGGGGCTGTGTTTCGTGTAGTTGAAAACCAACTCTCGCAGCTCATAACAAAGCGCTCACGTGCGCCCATTTAGTTTTGACCAAACCATATATACTCGAATTCCTTACATACATACGCATATGTATGTATATGTATAAGTAGGGATTATGAGTGTGCGTGGGGCAATTTGAGCGGCGCGGCCACACGTATGTCTCCCATGCCACTCAGCAGGCAGCCAAGCGTTATGGACAATCAATAAATTTTAACACGTGATCAGACCAATAAACGATCTGTAATAACGGCGGCAAGGCGACGCGACGGCTAAAGCCGATGGTGATCTAGCATGCGAAGGTAACGGACGAGACGATGCTTGTGATGACGACAACATCAACAGCGACAACAACAACAACACCAACGATGGCTTGAAAGCACTCGTACTCACTTTTGGCTTGTGTGCCGACAGCTTGAAAATTTAAGGCTATCGGAAGATGATTGGCGCTGAATGTAAGCGTAGTGGTTTCCTCTAGTTGTTCGATTAATAAGGGCAGCAGCAATAGTTAAGAATTAGTAACAATGAGAAGCTGCTTGAGAATAACGCGGAGCGCGGTACCAGCAGGAAAATGTATTTGTGTATTTGCATGATGAGGTGGTGAGTATGTATCGACGTTATTACAAGTTTCGGGAAAACACGCGAACACCGAGAACATTTAGAGCGATACAATCGGGAACATTGCGAGATTGTGTACTCAACAATTTGGTACATTGTGAATTTTCTTATTTACAAGTAAGAAAGAGTTATGTTTGTGCGCAATCGAAAATTGTATACTTGTTTTTTGTGATTATTGCATGACTGCTTTCTCCGCTGAATTTGAATTAGATTGTGTTTATACAGATTTCCCAAAAGCATTTGATAAAGCTTCACATAATATTCTTATAAGTACAGTAGAACCCGGTTACAACGACATTCAAGGGACCGATGAAAATACTTCGTTGTAACCGGTCGACGTTCAAAAAGAATTTAGAGAATTTTTTTTTTTTGCTTTTACGCTTCCCCTATTGTTTTCATACTAACTGTAGTACGCTGGAATATTTTTTTTTTTTTTGCTATTAAAAAACCGTTTTCAGTAAAAATAAAATTTATTCCAATTCAAATTATGTATACATACATATTATCAACATATGTATGTACTCGTACATAGTAATATACATACGTACAATTATACAAATTTACTTCAAAAAGTCTGTAATTTTACCTTGTTTTTTCTTGTTATGGTGAAAATAAGAATCGCGTACAGCATTATGAAGAATATACATCATATTTTTAGCAGATTCATCAACGAAATTAGCATGTAAAAATTGATTTAAAATTTCTGCAGATTTTAGAGCTTTAGATACGCTTGGAGATGAAATCTGGTAATTTTCATCAGCGCTGTCATCACTATCACTCTTGTCGACAATTACATTTTGCACAATTGCTTCATCGGTTAGTTCTCCACATATTGCAAGATTACTGTCAATACTAGAAAATTCCTCGATTTCTTCTGTTGATATGGGTAGGCTGCTTTCAAAAGCACTTGCCCAACCTGAGAGCGGAACATCATCAAAATCAGATGATATTGAGGTGCTGGTAACGCCTATATTCGTGCTAGAAAATCCAGCATGCTTGAAACAGTTGGAAATCGTTATTTCAGAAACCTTGTTCCAAGCATCATACATCATAAGAATGGCATCAAGTATTGTAATCTTCAYTTGCCCAACCTTGTTATTTTTATTGTTATCGTGGTCGTTGATTAGTTTTAGAACAAGGAATTTTCGAAAATATTATTTAAACGCACGAATTACTCCTTGATCCATAGGGTGCAATATGGATGTAGTATTCGGTGGTAGAAAAACTCGAGTAATGCTTCTCAAGTCATCGATTTTAGGGTGGCTGGACAATTATCAACCAAAAGTAGGATTTTTTTCCGTTTTCTTCAGTTCACGATCCCAATCACGCACCCATTTCGTAAAAATATCAGATGTCATCCAKGCTCTGCTATTACTAACATAATCGACAGGTAACGACCGTACGTTTTTGAAACATCTTGGACGCTTTGACTTTCCAATTMCAAGCAATTTTCTTTTTATTGTACCACTCATGTTTGCTGCAATTAGCACTGTTAGTCTTTCTTTCGACAGCTTTCCGCTTAAACATTATTCTCCTCTAAATTTTAAAGTTTGATTTGGTGTCAACTTATAAAATAATCCCGCTYCATCAGCGTTAAAAATCTCATCGTCGCTAAATTGGGCTTTCAAATTTGGCCAAACTTTTGCTAAMCAGTCGCTCACATCACTCTTTTGGAATGACAGAGATTCACCAGCAACTTTGCCTGCAAGAATATTGTGTCTTACTTTGAATCGGCTGATCCAACTTGTTAAGCATTCGAATCCAGAAATGTTAAGCTTCTTAGCAAAATCATTTGCTTTTTCTTGTAGTATAGGCCCATTTATAGGTATACCCTTATTACGCTGCACTTTAAACCACTGCAATAATGCTTTATCTACATCATCTTGACTCGAAACTCTCACACGTTTAATTTTAAGAACATTTTCATTGAATAGAGGTGCAATTTTGCTTTTATTTTTCTTGATTGTAGATATTGTGGACCGAACTCTTTTGCAAGAAGTGAATTTGATTCGCCAGCTTCCAAGCGATGTATAATTGCAGCTTTTTCTTCAATAGAAAAACATTTTCTCTTCAGAGCACTCATTGCGGCGCATCTTCTTATTGTCTAACCGCGAAAAAATAACTAACTAACTAACTGACATTTATACATTGACGACGAGGCTGATATACAAAAATTTACGAAATACATACATAAGTAAATAGCTATGTACTAGTGAAAGACATAAAAACATTGTAACGTACTTTATCGTTATTGATTCCGCAACTGATCGGCGGCATTCATTCTTAATAAAAAAGCATGCGTCGTCGTTATAATCAGTAAACTTATCTTAAAATTTCGTGAAATTACGTCGCTAAAGTCGGTATGTCGCTAAAAACGGTGACGCTTTAAGCAATGTTTTTTTCAAAAAGTTAAAAAACTAAAACCAAACTTCAAGTTGCGTTTACGTCGCTAAAAGCGGTCGGACGCTGTAAGCGAGGTCGTTATATTCGGATTGTACTGTACATAAAAGTTATTCTCCTTAGGTTTGCACTCTGTCTTCTTCTGGTGGATCAATTCATATTTCTACAACAGACGATGGGTTGTGTCAAAAGAAAGTGTTTTAAGTCCTCTTTTTATTTCTTTTTTCAACGATATTTCCTGTTGTTTCTCTTTTGCTAAATTTTTGTTGTATTCAGATGACTTAAAAATATTCTCAATAAAGAAAAACTGTGGTTGTAAATAAACTGAAATTAATAGTTTTTATGCTTGGTATCTGAATCAAAGCTTTCTCTGAATTTTGTTTTTGGTTGAAAATCTCGTACCTTCCAGTTACACTATTTCAAATTGCGTCCTAATATGTACAATCGAAAACAAAGTTTTGAGACAATAAATTTTTTTTCACTAATCTCAATTATATCACTTTGAAATCGTTTGTATCTGGGATTGGCTTTGTCGTCGAAATGCTTCCAGATTTTCCGACCCCTATACGTTAAAATTATTTACTTAAGTATTTTGTTCGTTATGTCTTGGAGTATGCTGTGTTCATTTAGAGACCATAATTGTCTATCCTCAATTAGTAGCATTGAAAGTGTTCAAAAGATTTTCCTTAAATTTGTGCTCCTTACAGTTTGTTGACCTTATACCGTCTTATGCATCTCGTGTATTGCTATTAAAAATGAAATAACTGGAAAATCGACTGTGCGTTGCTTTCAACTTGTTTCCTATGTTTTTAATGGATTATTCACAGTCCTTTTTTGTTCGGAAAAAATAATTTGAATACTCCTCTGCGTTGCTTCAGATTTATTTCCACATTTTAGTGTAAAAATGAGAAAACTAAATTTGTAGATTATACCTTTCTCAAGTGTACTTTGCGTGAGTTTAATTCACTTTCTGAGAAAGTTCTAATTGATTTTTCTCACTCTAGGGCTTCTTTCATTAAGATCCTTAATTCTGTTTTTTAACTAAGTTTTCTATTTACTATGGATTTATTCATATAAAACTTGTTCAATTGATTGCATAATACAATATTCAGAACTATGTTTATTCGACATTCATTTGCATTGCAAAATCTATAATAGTTTATACAATGTACATATGTGAACATACGCTCCTATTAAGATATTCTTTATATTAGGGTCGTTCGGCTGAGCAAACTTTCATTAATGAACGAGTGCATCTGAGTTTGACGTCTATGGTCCGGGGCATATCGAAGAGGTAATTCTCGACGCAAACAGGTTAATATTTGTTCAAATTTGAAATTCGCAGATTTCCAGTGGCAAGTGCATGGTGGCATATGGTCTCTACAAAATTTCTTATGACAAACATAATTAACATCTGGAGCACGTGTGGACTTAAGTAATGTGAATACAGTGGGTTTTTGGAAATGTGTTTCCTTGTGATGGCAAAAGCATGGCGGCATACAAGTGCATATGATTGTTGCTTTCTTTGGTGGGAAATGTTTTGTTGTCCTTTTGGCCGTCTTGCATGCATAGAGTCGGTAGTGTGGTGTACCGCCAATGATCTCGGCACTTTCGGGTTCATGAGTATGCCCTAGCCAATGTTCCAGTGTTTCCCAATGTGAGAGATATGGTTTACTCGCACGTATCAATTGCATGCGACGCCATAATTCGGTGCGTTTGGTTATATCGTAAGTGCGGCCGGTATTTTTGCGAAAGAGTTTGTATAACTCGTAGTAGTATTGTGACGGTAATGCGATACTGCGCATAAATTTCGTCATCTCAAAGTGGAATAGTTGTCGAATGCCGTAAGCTATATGCTTGATATCGTTGAAGTTTTTTATATTCATCGATGCGAGAGCCTTCGCATCAATCAACAATAGTTTGCGTCCCGAAATAAGGTTGACACGAAAGGTGTTCTGAAATAAATGTAAAAGTATTTTATTATCTTATCATCTATCATTCTAGCGGCAGAAAAAATCGCTTAAGTAATTTCGAGGAATGGTGCCGAGTTGACAGTCCTTGGCCGGATAATAATCTGAATAAAAAAAACTTTACCGAATTTTTAACTTCTTTGTGATGAATCCAACCTAGGAAATTTTAACATCTAGGCTTGTCACATCGTATTATCCAAAATCTTTAGTCCAGCTTTGGGAAAGATTCCCACGACAGACCCGTCTGTGGTGTATATAGATTTTTTTATGAGCATATTGAAAAATGATAGCTAATATAAAAGGGACTGTGGTTGACGTCTAAGCATATTCAGCTTGTAGCCCTCTCTATATACCAATCGTTGGAGAAATATTATGATGAAATCTTAAATACTGCCCAATGCCTCAAAAATAAATTGATAACACTAATATGGAAGCCTAACGGTCAAAAATTATCAATACGTAAAAGTATGCATGATATAAGTATTTAAGAGCTTCAGGAAAATTGTGAATTTCAAGCGTAACCATAAATAGTGTTTTAAATAGTGGGAACTGGTGATCAGGAGTAATAATATACACCAGCACACTTAAATAATATAACAGACCTGATAATGCCGGTATCCATATTTCCTTATCCACCTACAGACATCTTCAATTGTCCACTCATACACCGACGGTAATGGCAATTTATCTACCAAATTCGAAGTTAGATTGAGCAAAGTATCGGGCGAAACTCGAAAAACGATGGGTAATGAGTTTTTGTTGAAGGTTTCGCCGTCTATTCTGAGAAATGATACATCGCCATATTCATATTTGTCTACTTTGGAATGTACAGGTATTCCGTCGAATAGATTCTCATTCGATTGCACGAACTTCTCATCGGAAGCTCCATATAATACCCGCATTTTTTTAAATAAAACTTTTGTTTGGAGCACTTATGTATGTAAAAATATACAAAATAAAAACTTATGCAGATGTATTTATATTGCTATAAAATGACAGTATGTACTGAATGAAGGAAAAATCCCAAAGTAAAAAAAAATAATAATAAGAACAATGCGAATACACGTACAAGGTTAAAAAAGTTTTATTTTGTGATTATTATACAGTTATGAGATTTTAAAAAACTCTCACCAATTTTGATCAACTCTCGAATTTTAATTCTTAAGTTTCAGTTTATGAACTCTTACATCTGTACAACTCAAGATATATCTCTTGTTACATAATTATTGGTGATTGGTCCCAGGTTTGTTTACTTGATATCGATGTTGGGTAATCTATTATTTATAGGTTTTTAATTTGTTACATATTTCTTTGAGATCAAATCATGAATTTTGTATAAACAGTGAATTGAATTGCAAGGATGCGACAGGGATATTGATGTAAGAATATTAAAAAAAACCGGACGATGCTAAATGTTAATTTTTTTAAACCGATTTTCATTTTTAGATGTAAGGAAAGGTATGACCTATAATAAATAATTTAATTCGTTTCATCAAATAATTTTTTGTGAGAATAGCAATTAATTTTATCAATAATAATATTAGGTACTACTTTTAAACATCATGATATTGAGTAGCTATTACAAGATTTCGCCCATTTAGCGTTTGTAGAATATGGGACTAAAATGCGAACTTAACTCTTTTAGGAACGTAAAGTGACTAACGATACTTATAATAATGAGAATATTAGTTGTTAACACTCAAGGTCAAATTCTACGAAAAAGTTCATAGATAAGTTTACGCCCTGTGAACCAGACTCGATCAATTTAGCTGGAATTGATACCGCTGAATGTTGCTCTAAAGCGATAACTATTTTTGGAGTATACAAAGTTAGGATATGATACAAAATAAAAAACAAATCTGAGAGAATTGATCATCTATATGGCTCAAGATCTTACCGTGA
The DNA here is from genome assembly GCF_001853355.1 of Bactrocera latifrons. Lineage (NCBI taxonomy): Eukaryota > Metazoa > Arthropoda > Insecta > Diptera > Tephritidae > Bactrocera > Bactrocera latifrons. The sequence goes on from NW_017535330.1 coordinate 56,091, forward strand.
ATCAATTTCCCAATTTGCGTAAGTTCAGTTCTAAAAAAGGAAGAGACGTTGAAGTAAAAATTCTTGAAATCCGAAATTTGATTTGTAGATTTTCCGGAACCAGTGGAGTGCGATTTCGTTTGCCATGGTCGGTAGCGGTTTTGAACTCGGCTATAATCGCGTAACCGGTGACTACGACAATTAAGAAGAAGAAGAAGAAGTGGAGTGCGATTTTGAACGAATGTCAAACAGTTATCGAAGATTTTACAGGTACTTCGTTGGCTTTACCAGGCAAACAGAAATGGAACTACGAAACATTTAATTTCAATAGTTAATAATATATTTTTTCGGGTTTGCATCAATGTTTCTTCCGAATGCTTAACCTGATCATTATCAAGCTATAAATATGGTCAAGTTAATATAATGTTTTCTAAAAATAAGAAAAAATGTTAACTTTGGAAGTACCGCCGCTATAATACCCTTCACAGGTTCAAATTTTACTTACAAGAACTTTATTTGGTTGGTTTTTTTTTGTTCTTTGAAGACTTTACTACTCAATTGCCTACTCAGTCCGAATTAGCACCTGTTGGCAAGAGTTATCCTGCGTTGGATTTTCAGGCTGACATTGGCATACGCCAACAGCTGTCTACTCTTATAAAAGATTGCACTCGCTCGATTAAGTTCTGCAGCTCGAATTATTTTCCCCAGTAGCAGATTGACGAAGTCGCACGAAAGGGAGTTGCATTGTCTGAAACCTCGCTTGGTATCGAACGGCTCGGAGAGGTCCTTCCCGATCTTGACTGAGCTTTTGATATTGCTCAACGTCATTTTACAATCCTGCATTAGTTTTGCGGGGATACCAAATTCAGACATCGCGGCATAAAGGCAGCTCCTTTTCGTGCTGTCGAAACCAGCTTTCAAATCGACGAAGAGGTGRTGTGTGTCGATTCTCTTTTCACGGGTCTTTTCCAGGATTTGGCGCATAGGGAATATCTGGTCAGTTGTTGATTTTCCAGGTCTAAAGCCACACTGATAGGGTCCAATCRAATTGTTGACGGTGGGCTTTAATTTTTCACACAATACGAGCGATAGAACCTTATATGCGATGTTGAGGAGTCTTATCCCACGGAAGTTGGCGCAGATTGTGGTGTCTCCCTTTTTGTGGATTGGGCAGAGTACACTTAAATTCCAATCGTTGGGCATGCTTTCGTCCGACCATATTTTATAAAGAAGCTGATGCATGTTTAGTTCTTCGCTGTCTTGTGCATTACCCCTGTCGGCTCTTCATACTCACACATTTCTTCCTCTTTCTTTTGCTGTCTCCGTCTCGTTTCCCTATTCAACTCTCGGTATCTATCGCATCTCACCCATGCTGTGGTCGATTGTAACGTTGCGAGGTAGGCAGTCTGTTCTCTCTCCTCTGCGACATGTCACTCCTCGTCGTACCAGCTGTTCTTTTAAATTTACCGAAAGTTTCGGTATCAGCTGTACGTAAGGAATTTGAAATGCCGTCCCACAGTTCCCTTATGCACCTGTGCTTTAATGAACGTGTCTTCTAAACTACTTAAGCTACAATAACCAAATTTGCTCAGAAAAAATACTTTAGCACCCCTATCGATTGATGAAATCGGAAGATAACCCCGTCCCCTTCTCATTTAACGGCACTTCATATGGTTGCTGATGGTATTTGAGGTAGTTTGTGGCATGTTAATACTATGTGCTCACAATAAATAAATAATTTAATGATTTTCGTTTCGTTTTTCTAGCAAACCTTAACCCGAGTAAGTCGATCAGTGTATAAGTTATAACGGGTGATCCAAGTAAAGCAGTGACCGGAATTTCTTAGCACAATTGTGCAAACTAACTTCACACGTATGCTTACGCTCTATCTTTCAGTCGTTGTCGAGCCAGCAACGAATTAATATCACGCTATACAAATATGCCCTGCGAGAAATATTTTATGATTCTAAATGTCTTTGGTGCCATGCATGCCTTTTATGTTCCAAGTTGTGGCAACCCTAAGGTAATGCGGCAACCCCAAAGTGATGTGGCAACCCCAAATGCAACTCTGCGAAAGTAAGCTGTCAGATTGACGAACCAACATCTTCCTTTTTCGGCGCATCATCACGGCTGCAAGCACGTTTCGACATTTTCAGTCTCCAAACCTTTGTATCGGTTTTATATTCAAATAAATCAAGCATTATTTTTCAGATCCCACATATTGATGACCCCGCAAAAGGTAAAATGACGGAAGAAGATGAGGCAACACAGGTCACAGAAAATTTGCAGCGCCGGGGCCAATGGGCAGAGGACGTCCAGACCCGCAACGTGGAAGTAGCAAAAGTTTCCATCAGGCACGCAAAGCCAGAACTGTGGATTGCACAGGTCGAGTCGCAGTTCATTGCGGCAGGCATAACGAGCGACAAAACGAAGTACCACACCGTCGTGGCCGCAAATAAGCGACATAATTCTCAATCCACCGAACAGTGATTTGTATTCCACGCTAAAAAATCGTATAATAACGCAATTCGYGGACTCGGAACAAAAACGTGTAAAAAAGCTACTGCAAGAACAAGAGCTTGGTGATATGCGGCCATCGCAGCTCTTGCGCGATATGCGAAATTTAGCCGGCAGCGAGGTCAACGATAATATATTAAAGTCCATTTGGATGAGTCGATTACCTTCCAACATGCGACTAATCATTTCTATCAGCAACGAACCGCTCGATAAAGTTGCCCTGCTCGCGGACAAAATATGTGAGGTTAGCGACACCCCACACGTACACGCGGTCGAAACTCTAAACACAGCAACACGCAACCAATCCGACATCCAGCAGCAGTTAGCCGAAATCACAAAAGAGATAGCCTCTTTAAAGGCGAACATAAATCGTCGGCCTAGAAGTCGCAGCAGAAACCGTCCTCCGTCACGTTTCGGTATGCAAAACAACAGTTCGAACGGTTTGTGCTGGTACCTCCACAAATTTGGTAACGATGCTAAAAAAATGTCGTGGCCCGTGCGCAAAAAAGTTAAACTAACTAGTCTGTCGTCAATGGCGGTCGACGACAGGCTCAACAATAAAAACCGCCGCTTAATCGTTCGAGACAAAAAATCCGCAATAAACTTTCTTACCTCTACGCAGCAAACAGGTCCACTATAAAAAATTACGGTGAAAAAACTATGTTCCTCAATCTGGGTCTACGTCGCCAATATTCTTGGAATTCCATCCCTGCCGATGTGTCACAAGCCATCATCGGAGCGGATTTTCTATCGCATTTCAACTTAGCGGTCAACCTACGACAACGCAAACTCATCGACGACGTCACAAACACCAGCAGACTGTGTTTAATATCAACAAATAAAAAGGTAGTTTCCAATTAATCTTACACTAAAAATTATCAGACGTTCCTGGATTTAATGAGGGAATTCGAAGACATCACGATGGAAAACTTCTCAGTCAAAAACCCACAACACTTGGACACGCATCATACCACCAGTCTTCTCTAAACCGAGACGCTTATCTCCCGAGCAGTTAAAAGCCGCAAAAGCCGAGATACAACTTTTGCTGAAGGCAGGCATCTGTCGCCCATGGGCAAGCCCGCTGCACATGGCAAAGAAGAAAAACGGCGAGTGGAGGCCTTGTGGAGATTTCAGGCGACTAAATGTCGTCACCGAACCTGACAGGTACCCCCTGCCACACCTACACGATTTTACTCATTTCCTGCACGGTTGCAAAATTTTTTCCACACTTGATCTGCGTTGGGCCTACCACCAGATTCCTGTGGAGCCGAACGACATACCAAAGACTGCAATTACAATGCCATTCGGCATGTTTAAATTTCCGTTTATGTGCTTTGGTTTAAGGAATGCCAATAAAACGTTCCAAAGATTCATGGATCATATCTTCCGTGAATACGACTTCGCCTGGCCATACGTCGATGATATTTTGATATCATCGAATGATATGGATCAACATCGTCATCATCTACAGTTAGTATTTAAAAAGCTACGCGAATACGACCTTCGAAGTGCAGCCGCAAGTTAAATTTTTAGGTTTCAAAATAAACAGCAGTGGAATTTCGCCCCCAGAAGAACGAGTACGGGTCAACATTTCAACCTACCTTTGAGAGCATGTGATTTGCGACGCTTTCTCGGTATGCTAAACTTTCGCCGCAGCAAGGCAAATGACGTTACTCAAAAACTGAACAAGAAAAACGACACATCGCCAGTTGATTGGACAGTTGAAGCAAAGGAGGCATTTCAACAATGCAAGAATGACTTATGCAAAGCTACTTTACTCGCTTACCCAAAACCCAGGGCGCAACTCAGTTTGAGGGTGAATGCATCCGGAGCTGCGGTAGGAGCTGTGCTACAACAACACGACAACGACGAGTGGCAACCTCTAGGGTTTTATTCCGAACGCGTTCTTATTTCAACATATGCTAGAAGGAAGAGAATTTTTCATCCTCACCGACCACAAGCCATTGCAGTATGTGTTCCAGCAAAAGCTTGAAAAGGCAACTATGCGTCAAATGCGTCACTCGGAATTTATCGCACAATTCACAACAGACATTCGGTACATCCCCGGAAGAGAAAACGATGATGCAATGTCACGTATTGACGCCATATATACTCCGAGCACCATCGACTTCGCTAAACTTGCGGAGAGTCAAAAGTCGGACTCAGAGCTCAAAAACTTACAAGCCTCGAATTCCAGCCTACTGATCAAACCATTTACGATTCAAGGCACCGCTATAGATATCTCTTGTGACGTAAGCACCAGACAAGTACGACCGTACTTAACTCCTTCGTTTCGCAAAACAGCTTTCGACTCCATACATAACATTTCACACACCGGCGCCGCTAAAATAACAAAATTGATCGCAGAAAAATTCGTGTGGCCGAATCTCCGAAAAGATTGCCGCTTATGGTCCAGGCAGTGCATCTCGTGTCAAAGAGCTAAAGCGCCACAACAGAGCACCGTTGTAGACATCCACGTTACTAGAGCAACGATTTGACCATATAAATATGGATATCGTCAGACCATTATCACCTTGTAAAGGTTATCGATACTGTTTGACAATAGTCGATCGTTATTCCCGATGGTTACGTACCACTGCGTTTCACCCCGCCTCAAACGGGATTATCGAGCGATGGCACAGATCATTAAAAGCAGCGATAAAATGCTACATGACAAACAACTGGGTCGAAGTTCTCCCACTCATCCTTCTATATTTTCCTCATGGAGAGACGATTTAAGAGCGACACCCGCAGAAATGGTTTATGGAAATACACTTCGATTACCGAAAAACATACGCACAATGTCAACGAAGGTGAGTTCGTCAAAAATTTACGCATACGCATGCAGTCACTAAAGCTGTCACCAACTACAAATAACTCAGCGCACGTACCATTTGTAGAAAAGAACTTGCAGTCAACACCATCAGTCTTCGTGCGCAACGACTCAATTCGTCCACCTCTTCAACCACCATACGAGGGACCATTTCCCGTAGTCGAACGTGGCGACAAGTTTTTCCATGTTTTTCAAAGACAAAATCCGAGGAAATTACGTAAACATTTCTATTGACCGATTAAATTCAGCTTTCGTCGCCGAGGATTACCAAACCCCGAAAGTAATGCGGCAACCCCAAATGCAACTCTTCCTTTTTCGGCGCATCATCACGGCTGCAAGCACGTCTCAACATTTGCAGTCTCCAAACTTTTGTATCAGTTTGCTATTCAAATAAATCAAACATTATTGTGGACATCCCACAAAGTCTTTTAAAGATAAAATGGAATATATCCTTAAAAGACATTTTGTTAATTTTCATTATACTATTAATTATTTAGATGAAAAAGAACGAAAATGTCGTTTTAAAGAAAAAATATATATTTTTTTGCAAAAAATATCTGATTAGTTACGTAAAAATGGATACTTAGATTATAGTGAACGTATTAATGAAAACCTAAAAATACAGCTATCAAGTTACATTAGCTTGGATATTGCTTGGCAGGGTAGGCCGTTTTTCGATGGAGTCTTCATTAAAAAAATATAATTTATTTTATAATTTTGCTTATAAAATTTGGTTAATTTTAATTCCAATTTCTCACTGGGCTACTTTTTTTTCGTGCTCACCAACAAAGGGACACATCCTCTCATGCCGACCACTGAAGTAGAGGTATTTTTTCAATATCCTTTTTTGACAGATCACACGTGAGTAGTATCAAGCTGCCATGTTATTTTTCTTCATTATTGTTTGGCATTTTATCCTTGAGTGTCTTGCGCCTGAACAACGTTTTCAAATCGTTGAACTTTATTAAATTCACATTCTGTAGAAAATGTGTTTCGCGCGCTTCGCTCAACTTATGGTCAAAATAATCGGCCTACTAAGCGAACCGAACTGAGCCGCCCAACATTTCTTGCTTGTATGTAAACAAGCAAAACTTCCGCATTTAGGAGTAAGAGCAACCTGAAGAGATTTAAGAGCAGGGGTGTGATTTGTGGACCGGTGGAATCATCGGTCCATATTTCTTTAAAAATTGCCGGTGAGAACGTAACCATCAATGGCGACTGTTATCGCGACATTTGGTTTCAACAAGGCGGGGTCACTTCCTACATGTCGCATCAATCAATGGATTTATTGAGAGAACACTTTAATGAGAAAGACAATAATTTCGATTGGCAAGCAAGAACGTGTGATATCACACCGTTAGACATTTTCCTGTGGGATATGTAAAGTCTAAAATCTACGCGGAGAATCCCGCTCCTGTTCATAGTTTCCAGTCGAAATGCTATAACGACTCATCGAAAAATCGACTCAACGGATGGACCATCTGAGACGTATCCGCGGTCAACAGTTGAAACAAATAATCTTCAAAAAATAAATGCCAAAGACAGTTCTTTCGAATAATAAAAAACATTCTCCATTAAATTTGAAGTTCCTGCCTTTGATTCCTGTATGTTTCAAGAGTATAAAATGTTCGGTTGCACCCGAACTTAGCCCTTTCAATCTACTTTTCGACGAATTGATAAAGAAGTCTCCACGCTCCAAAAATATTTTGTGCTCTTAACTTTTCAAGAATACAGAAATATCTTACTATCAACTGATAACTTTGACTGACTAAAGAAAGGCATCATCTTTATCTTTTCTATATCAAGCAAAATGTGTAGAATGAGCTGACAGGTGTTTCACCTAAGGTATAAATATCTAATCAAAATTTCTGCGGTTTTTTAAAAAGGTTTAGTGAAGCGTTTAGATTACATTTAGTTCAAATCTTGTTTTTAATGCTAACCAGTATGAAACACTCAATTCAGGTGACGTGGACTCTAATGCTATTATTTATGGTTAACACCTAATCCATAGTTACATACATGCATGTACATGCAAACATACGAGTACACGCAAGTATTGCAATCTGGTGAACATGCCTTGTGCTCCATTGTTTGAACTTCTTAATTGAATTTATTCTCCAATGAATACTAAATTCAACAAATTCGTATAGCTACATATTTATTAATGTATATTTATATACCAATACCCTTACATTTTGCTAAACGTTTAGCCGAGCTGTTTATTTACTATGGGGAATAGCATGTTCATATTTAGTTAAAGCCAGACTCGCCAGTAAGTAGGTTAGCGTACTTAAATCTTACATTCACTTTTAACATTTTATTTGTGAAATCAAGTACTTTGTGTCGTTATATACCTAAATTGTTACCAATTAATGGTCAAATCTGTAGTAATTCCTAATATTATTCAAAATTGGCTTCACCTTATGCACTTTTAAATATTTACATCAAGCTTTAGCTTTTGAATAACCTATCTTGAAAACTTTAACTAAACCGCTTTTGTGTTCTCGTAGTATTTACGATGTTAACATTTAAGAACCTTTATTAAATTAGCACTCGGAACTTTTCTTCCCAGTTTATTTAATTTTAATGCCTTAGCCGAAAGGTTGGAGGCATTTATAAAAAGCCATTACAAATGGGAAAATACCGTTAAAAGTTACCACGGTATGTCCGCTCTAACATTCGAATAGTAGGTACATGCAGATATATGTATTTAGATTAAACCTAAGGGCTGATATTACGGTAAATACAATTGCATTGTTGTGCATTTAGCCACAACATGGACAAGCGGCCCTGCAGGAAAATGTGCAGATCTAATAAAAAATTTAACCTTGAGAAGAAATGTAAAAATACTTATACAAAACGAAACAACTCGTGTACTATAAAAAAAAAATAAACTTAAAATTAATAAAAGATCTACCCTCATATCCGCTTCGATTGCACTTAAGATGTCAGCGTATTCATCGCATTGAGACTAGGAAATGATAAGGAGCGATACCATATTACATATTTTTTGTTATTTTCATGTTAATATGACATCAATACGGACCAATGATCACTTAATACACGTTAACTCAAATATTATTACTAAGATATTTCACATATTGTCTAATGTTGATATACACATATGTGGACAGAGTGAAATCATTTTATTCGGCATATAAAACTTAAGTGAAGAAATCAGCCTATTTCACTTTCACAGATATTAACGGTAATATTTGTGTAAATATACATAGGTTTTGATTATAAAATTAGTTGATTAAATATAAATGTAATTTATATGGAAAATAAGCTTTATTAAGGTTACATTTACTGTGTCCCAAATCTATAACAAATCGTAGTAGTAGTTTTTGGTATATACAATTTGTTGCAGGGTCTTCTGCGTACATATCTGTGTTCAATTGTGTGAACAGAACAATGCCGCCGTTTCTGAAGTATTATCCATAACAAATAGGGACTATTGTTTCAATGGATGCACAATTTGGTTCATTTAGCAACGAGCACACAAACATATTGATCAGATAGTTACTGAAAGGTGCGAACAAGATGTCGTTATTGACTTGGAATATTTAAGCACAATTAATATGGCGACGTATGTAGATTTATAGTAGATGCATTTAGTAAATAAATACGCTGAAACGTATCTGATTAAATAAACTTAATCAAGAATTGCTTACACGACTTTCAAAATAAAAAAAAAAACATCTTCTCCGCTATCATAACCATATAAAACATTAATTTATGGTTTGGGGTGCCATCTCACTTTGTGGAATTTGTCAATTGCAATTCGTTTCGGTTAAAATCAAAGTAGCGAACTACAAATATTTACTTAAGAATGTGTTTCCTGAAATCAGGAAATCAGCAACCTTTAGCGTGGAATTTTCTGGAGGTATTTTCAGAATATTAGTCAACATGTGTTGAGACAGACGAGTAAAAGCATATATCAATTTGGGAGGATATTTACAATAATAATATTAATACATACAATTAATAACAAATGGTATAAACACCTCTTGGAGCTAAATATACATAAAATATTTAAAGGATTGGAGGATTGGTTACATCTATTTCGAGGGAGGGGGGTTGCAATCATTAGTAAATAAATAATTATTTATTTTCGAATCTTCGGGCATAGCTCGCATTATCCACGGAGTTAGGCAAACACCGACTACATGATCCCTTTTAAACTGGGACAGAATTTTCAAAGAAAACATAGAAAATCATTGCTGGCGTAAAGGTATGTTAGCTGCGCGCAACACTCTAATCATCTATACGGATGACTTAAAAATGGTCGATTGAAATATGGTGCGGGAATATACGTCCAGTTAGACATAAGGCATAAGGCAGCTATTGAGAAAACCACGAAACTGGCCTCTAATGCACCCGCAGGCAATTCTAGGGTGAACATCTACGTAGACAGCCAAGCAGCAATTTTAAGAAGTAACCTTATGTGATATGATCGGGCAGAAGTGTCTTGGGAAGTGAAGAGTGCCAGGCCATAAAGACCTCGATGGCAATTAAATAGTGGATGAGATTGAAAAGAACATTGGGACACTCATGCATTGTCTATAGGACGTTCTCGACAGAAGCATGGTAAAGAAAATCGAAACCCGATGGAACGAGCTACATGGGTGCAAAACGGCAAAAGTCATGTGTCAAACGATAGAACGCAAGTACACAAAATTTCTATTGTTACTCGATAGAAAAGACTGTAGGAACATGATGGGAATAAGGTATTGTCTGGAGCAGGGCACTAGGGAAACAGTGGCGCATCTCCTGTGCACATGTTCCTCATTGGCAAAGATTACGCTGTAAGCATCTGGGGTCCCCACGGTATGATATACTGAAGGAGGTATCGATAGTGAAGCCGTATAGTCTGTTAAAATTCGTGTCAAGTGCAGGCATCATAAGGGATGACTACTATTCTTGAACCTTACCTAACCCAATTATTAAGTAAAAAATAAGATTTAAAACTAAATGGATTACTGTTGGTTTTCGAAAACATTTTTCAAGAAAAACCCACTCCAACACAAAAATCTTGATTTATGAAAATATACTAAAGAAGGATTATTACACAAAATGTATGTATAGTATATGCATTATTACATACGAGAAAAAATTGTAACTTGGTTGTACCGAAGGTATAATATATACTATTCACAAAAACAAAAGTTTCCTTACAAGATTAGACATAATTTGATCGGTTAGTTTGTATGGCAGCTATTGGCTATAGTAGTGCGATCTGAAAAATTGATTAAAATTCCTTAGTGTTGGACCCAGAAGAGACGTTGTTGTAATGTAACGAGATCACAGATCGCAGATATACCTTTACGAGTTTCTCCATCATCAGATGTAGAATGTCTCTAAAGACGCACATGCTAAATTCTTATTTATGATCGATATATTTAATGATAATATTAGAGCTTATCCTGTAGACCGATGTAAAAACAAACTGTCCATTAAATTTATTTCAATTAAGCCCATTAAAAGCCTATATAATAGATTTTAGAATTAACATAAAACATATTTTTTTAATAAATTTTATTTTTTCATCAAAATAATAAAGTATTATATATATCTTTATGTACGTACATATTCATTTCACTTTTACTTAAATTAAATCAATTCAGAGCACCAAACATTTCTCTATCTCTCGTCTCTCGTAACAGCCAGTGCTCGATTATATCCCAGTGGCACGGATATTTTGATTTTTCTCGCATCAATTTTAATTGGCACCAGAGATCGGAGCGTTTTAAATGCGCATAACCACTCTTCGTCTGAAAGAGTTTGTAGAGCTCGTAATGATATTGTGGCGGCAAAGATATGCTTCGCATAAATTTAATCATTTCAAAACAGAATAGTTGACGTATGCCTTTTGCTAATTCTTTGATGTCGCTGAAATTTTGTATGTTCATTGCACATAATGCATTGGCGTCGATTAACAGAAGCTTCCGTCCTGTGATTAAGTTAGTGCGAAAAGTATGCTAAAAATAATATATTTTACATTATTATTAGAGTTTTTGTATATATCTATTAAATAGATGATATGAATATGTACAATATGCCTAAATTTTGAATTAAGTGTCGGAAAAGTCTGCGTCAGGCATGGCGTATGTAATATGTATTGTATAATAGAAAGAGGAAGCTATTTTAATTACTCGTCTCATTGATTTCTTCTATATAATAACTGTTATGATACAAATAGGCCAACACGTTCCAACGTGGGCGAAGGTCATGGTTATTGCCCGGCTTCGCCAATTAAGTACAGATGTTATCTCAAAATATTAAAATGTTAATGTTTGGAAGTGCAAATTGCAGATACCTTTTATTTCCTTGAATTATTAGCGAATAAAAAATATTTGGTATAAAACCAAATTTTTGTTCTTCCTCTTTATTGGCATAGGCACCGTTTACGCAATTATATTCGAATTTACAACAACGTGCCAATCGTTCTTCCTTCACACTGTTTGACGACAATTGGAGGTTCCAAGTGTAGCCAGGTCCTTCTCCACCTGGTCTTTCCAACAGAGTGGTGGTCTTCCTCTTAATCTGCTTCCCCCGGCGGGTACTGCATCGAATGATTTCAGTGCTGGAGCGTTTTCATCCATTTGAATGTCATTACAGGAGATATTTCCCTTACCCACGTTCACTACCAAACCCATTTGCTCCGCATCCTTATCCAGTCTGGAGAAAGCAGAACTGACGGCGCTGTTATTCAGGCCAATGATATCAATATCATCGGCGTACGCCAGCAGGTGTACACTCTTATAGAAGATTGTGCCTGCTCGAACTATTTTTTTCAGTACTAAATTGAACAAGTTCCACGATAGGGATTCGCCTTGTCTGAAACCTCGTTTGATATCGAACGGCTCGGAGAGGTCCTTCACTTCATAAACGGAACTTTTGGTATTATTCAACGTCAGTTTACACAACTGTATTAACTTTGCGGGGAAACCAAATTCAGACATTGCGGGATAGAAGCAGCTATTTTTCGTGCTGTCAAAAGCAGCTTTAAAATTGACGAAGAGGTGGTGAGTCGATTCTCTTTTCACGCGTCTTTTCCAATATTTATCGTATGGTAAATATCTGGTCAGTTGTTGACTTTCCAGGTCTAATGACACACTGATAAGGTCCAATCACTTTGTTGACAGTGGGCTTTAATCTTTCACACAATACTTTCGATAGAACCTTTTATACCATATTTAGGAGACTTATCCAACGGTGGTTGGATCAGATTGTGTCGTTTCCCTTTTTGTGGATAGGGCAGGGCATACTTAAATTCCAATCGTTGGGCATGCTTTCGTCCTACCATATTTTAAAAAGAAGCTGATGCATGCCCCTTATCAGTTCTTCGCCGCCGTGTTTGAATAGCTCGGCCGGCAATTCAAATCAGGACCTCATAATACCATGAAGTTTTTCAAACTTTCAAGGTTGACCATAAGAACGGAAGGGACAGTTGAGAATGAATTCCTCTATTTTGGATTTTTTAATCCGTTATTGATGTCACTTTTACCAGTTTTATGTAATTTTTTCAGTTCTACCACATATCATATGCTTTATTTACCTTGCGAAAGTAGAATTACATTTCAATACCACATTTTCGTAGCAGCAATAGTGAAAGTAATTAAATTTTAAAAATTTCTCAATATTAAACACAACTTTTAAATTGATATTTCCAAAACAAGTTTGCGTGTGCGAACATGTTCAATTAAATTTTGCTCACCTCGTAATGTGGATAACCAAAGCGCTTTAACCAATTACAAACGTCCCCATTAGTCCATCGATAGACGTCCGGTAATGGCAAGGCATCTACAACTCTGCCAGCTAAGTGTAATAAACTTTCCGGCGAGGCTTTGAATTCGATGGGTAAATCTGTTTTATTGTATGTTTTTTCGTTTCGCACAGTCAAATAAGTTTTGAATTGAAATTGCTTACTTTCTGCATTCGATATTGACGAAAATTTGAGCAAATTTTTATTTCCGCGAATAAACTTCGGATTCCAGTGGGAGTAACGCATTTCGGCACTGTTAAACAGGTACTAACGCTAATTTTGCGAATCAAACGAATATGCGGCAATAAATACAGCCAAATAAATACGTTCGTAGATGCAATCAACATATTTTGTGTGCCTACAATAATAAAAACCAGAAAAAAACAAAAACGTTAAGAAGAGTTTCAAGCTATAATACCCTTCAAATACAAAAATGTTTCCAAGCTAGAATTTCATTTTGATGGGTCAGTTATCGGTCTGAGGATTTCGGATTTTGTGCCGCTGCCTGGGAAAATAATACATGCCATCAATACGGGAAAATATGTTGTTATTAAAAAAAATTCAGTTCCGGAAAATTAGCTCTGGGAGAGAATAGCACGTGTGGAAGGTTTCAGATCGACATCTCAAAAACTAAGTTGGAATCTTAGAATCTCGTTTATACTATAGATGGATATATGTACATACAAATCACCTCTTCACGCAGATCATTTATTATATTTATGGGGCCTCCAACGTTGGAGCGTATAAATATAATAAGAATTAGGCGTTCTCACTATTATTCGTCATATATTTCGACAATGATGAATTTTATAATGTTTTCTATGGAAAAAAAGTGTGTTGTTAATTTGTCAGACGACCAGTCAATACTGAATTCAGTCAAAATTATTTCATTCAAAAACTAATCTAGAACTTGGTGATGATCTCAAGCTTTTCATATAACATTTATTAGGCTTTAATAAAGTTCAACATTTGCTCTAAGCGAATTAATCATACTACGACCAGATATGCGTCACCAAACACTAGATCTTTACCATGCAAGCAATGTAGTATTTTTCTAGTTCATTTTGGTATTTCAAGAAGCATAGCTAAAAAAAGGTAACGCACTTATATACAAGAACTGAAGCCGTTGGACCTTCGCTCAATGGGCTCTTGAAAAGTTCTAGGAAGATCTGACGTTTTAGCGCCAAATTTTGTTCAGCGATGAGGTTCATTCCTGGCTCAATGGGCAATCAGAAAAAGCAACGGTCCATATTTCTTGAAAAATGATGACGGTAAGAACGTAACCGTTAATGGCGACCATTATCGCGCCATGATAACCGACTATTTGCTGCCTGAAATGTAAGCTCATGATCTCGGGGACATTTTATTTCAACAAGACGGCGCCATTTCCCTCAGATCGTATCAATCAATGGATTTATTGAGAGAACACTTCGGTGATCAGACAAATTCACGTTTTGTATCGGATGATTGCCCACACGCGTGATCACACCGTTCGACATTTATTTGTGAGGGTACGTAAAGTTTAAAGTTTATGCGGACAATCGCTCTTCAAATCAGGCCTCGGAGCAAAATAGTACGTGTCATTCGCCAATTACCAGTCCAAATGCTCGAACGGATTGATCAACAGATATCTGTCAAAGGCACAACGGTATGAAAGCAACGTGTTGGATAACGTATCGTTGATAAATGTTTGGGTATGGAAAAGCGCTGCCTTACAAACTCTGAAACTATCTAAATTTGCTAGCATAATCGACCGCATTGTCTAAGCCTGGACTTCTTCGGTTGTCCCTAAATCCCAATTGAAGGTTTATTGGAAGGATATCGCCGAGTATGAGACCTATTTCGAAGACTCGTATTGAAAAATGTACATTGAAAAATTTGGGAGGTAATTATGATTAATCGAATTCTACGAAATTAATATGTTTTCCTTTAAAACCCTACCAACTTTTTGGTATTCCTGTTATATCTGTATATTTTGTTTTCTTACTAACATTTTTTTACAGGTATTTCCAAGTAGAAACATTTATTTATACTTACACATGAGTATTCAATAAACGTATGTATGTATTAACTTGTTTAGCATTTGCAGCGAATACTTAATTTGAAAGTAACTTTTTCACGCTCAACAGCATGCTTTTGGCAGCTAAGAAAGGCGTTTGCTTGATTGCAGCTGTCAAAGTTGTAAAACAAAATCTATTTGCATTGATTATGATGATAACCTTAAGGGCGTCATGTCAAATCTGATTTTATAGGTTAGGGTAATCACAAAATGTTTATGAAAGTTTTGTATAATCGTTTTCACATAATTTCTTTGAAACGCATATATGAAAATGTAAATATGTTATTATACAACCGATTGGCGGTAATAGATTTATTAGTTCGTACCAGGTTTTCTTACACTTTTTTTTATTTAATTTTTCACAAAACATTTAAAAATTCCATTTTTTTACTAGAATATTATTCTCGATAAATGCAGTTTTTTGAAAACGAAAATTTTAGTGCATGAGAAATTCAACATCCCGAATGGAGGTTTTTCCCTATGAAACATTAAAATGAACCAATATTTAAGTATTGTTAATGTTTATTATTCATTAGCTTCCGTGCCTTGTAGACATCTGTTTTTATTTTGTTTTAATTTATTGGATATTAAGCTGAGGGTTTGATAGAGATGTAAGCAAGTCGTTACAAACACGAGGAAAGCAATGGCGGAAGCAAAAGGAAATTTAGTGATATCAAGCTCATGTATGAAGTATACTACTGGTAGTACTGTTAGTGGCATGTACGCTAAATTTCACGACAAAATATTCATTAGTATATTATTTGAGATACGCGTCGTTTTATCGATTCTAAAAGTGAATCCTTTGATTTTTACTATGTCTGAATTTATTGAACAAAGAAGTGCGATAATGCAGCATCTCATCATTGCGCCAAAAATGCAACAAATGTCGCCGCTACCACCGTATTCGCATGAGTTAGCTCCGTTTGGATATAACAGCTGAATTGAAGAAGGCTCTGATGACCATCACGACAGAGTATTCGTTTTTTTCCAAGTGCTAAGAAATTCGTTGGCATAAGTGTATTGCACTGGGAGGGGATTACTTGGAAGAAAATGAAATGGACAAAATTCTCCTTTCAATTTGATCACAATAGTATATTTTTAAGTTATAAGTATACTTTTGTACTATGCACTGGCCGTAAATGTCGAAAATCGACTATCATAAGCGATCTTTATTTTTATACTCTCGCAACAAAGTTGCTAAAGAGAGTATTATAGTTTTGTTCACATAACGGTTGTTTGTAAGTCCTAAAACTAAAAGAGTTAGATATAGGGTTATATATAACAAAGTGATCAGGGTGACGAGTAGAGTTGAAATCCGGATGTCTGTCTGTCCGTCCGTTCGTCCGTGCAAACTGTAACTTGAGTAAAAATTGAGATATCATGATGAAACTTGGTACACGTATTTCTAGGCTCCATAGGAAGGTTATGTTCGAAGATGAGCAAAATCGGCCCACTGTCACGCCCACAAAATGGCGAAAACCGAAAACTTATAAAGTGTCATAACTAAGCCATAAATAAAGATATTAAAGTGAAATTTGGTACATAGGATCACATTAGGGAGGGACATATTTGAACGTAATTTTTTTGGAAAAGTGGACTCGGCCCCGCCCTCTACTAACTTTTTTGTACATACCTCGGAAACTACTATAGCTATGTAAACCAAACTCTATAGAGTCGTTTCCTTCAGGCATTTCCATATACCTGTCTCTTATACACATCTAGATGTGTATAAGAGACAGACTCTACTGATTTCAATGAAATTCGGTATATAATATTTTCTTAACACCCTGATAACATGTAGGAAATATGAGTGAAATCGGTTCACAACCACGCCTTCTTCCAATATAACGCTATTTTGAATTCCATCCGATGCCTTCTCTGTATAATATATACATTAGGAACCAATGACGATAGCGGAATAAAACTTTACACAAATAAGGTATTCGAGCTGAGGTATCCCTTGTGGAAAAATTGTCGTGTTCGGACTATAACTTTTCAATACAATTAAAATTACAAAAAATACAATTCAATACTCAGAGTACACAAATTGATCTAATCTAATTAATTTTACAGCAAAATAAAAAAAAATGTAAATGACGGATAACGAAATCTTGATTTTCACTTTTTTTCACCCGAACTTAGCCCTTCCTTACTTGTTGATTATTGACTTCATATGCACAACCGATTAAATAATTTGTATTCTTGTTTTCTTTTTTTTTTAATTATTACTAATGGACAAATGTTACGTTAAATCTATACATACACCGATTAAAATAAATATATTCCAAATACACGTGTCGGGACTTTATCGGGATCGGGTTTTTATGTTCACTTGTCTATCAAGTATCAGCACCATGAAAAATTAACTTATTTGTTTCAATGGCTTTGATGTGGCGAAGTCGTATGGCCACAAATCACTACTCTGCTCCCTTTTCATACGTTCGTGACAATTGTTTATTTACCAATCTTTTTATTCGAAGTACGGCAGCTTATGCTGGAAGATACATGTGTAAACAAATTATGAAGTGTTGAAAAACCAACATACATAATTTGTATGTATTTTGATCATTAACATTTACTGCCTAGCACTTTTCTTTTCGATAAACTAGCGGTACTTCCCTTAAAATTGTATTAAAGTAACTCGTAAAGAAATCGATAGATTTAGATATAGAAATACATTGTAACAAAAAATCACCCAGAAATAGTAATTCAATTCCCCGAGTAAATGATATTTCAAAAAAAGTATTTTGTTTGAAGGACTGTCCTGTTTGACTGCAACTTATGTTGGGATTTTGACAGTGCATAAAAATGTCGAATAAAGAATTTGTCTACAATTTAGTGTTTCTAATCGAATTTCATGTGAGGAATAGATACGAATGTGAGAAAAGGCTTACGGTGATTCAGTTTTATCAAAAACACAAGCTTACAAATGGTACAAAGTCTTCAAAGACGGTCGAGAGATAGTTTAAAACATGCCTTGGTTTGGACGACCTTCAACTTCTTGAACTGATGAAAATATTAAAATAGTGAAGGATATGGGATATTATGGGTATGAAACGCATTCTTGCTGGACTCGTCCAGCAAAAAACGCAATGAATAACAAACTTGGCTTCGTGCGATTTTTTCTTGTTCCCCAAACTGAAATTTTTACTCCGTGGACCCCATTTTCAGTCGATTTAAAAGATAAAAAAATTGGCTGGAGGAGCTGAAGGCCATAAATATATTAAATCTGGTGTGTATTACCTTGAAGGCGATAAACAAATATTGATGAATAATTAAATAGGTTGCGTTTCATTTAAAATTTCCAGATCCTTTTTTTTGTCAAAATTTATTTCACACATACATTCACTTATGTTGCTGCTTACCTGGCCGATTGACAAAGCGTTAACTCCTACAAAAAGTGACTTCGGCTGCACCATATTTTCATAAGTGCATTTTCAAGGTGCGTTCCAAAGTTAACAGGAATTTAAAAAAAAAACAGAACAAATGGGTTTTTTGGCAAAATCAATTTATTTTATTCAAAATAGTCTCCTTCTGCTTCAATACAGCTTTGTGCACTGTCCAACAGCATATCGAAAGAGTGTTTTAACTCTTTGGCCGGTATGGCCGCCAGTATGCCGGTTTAAGCCTTTTGAATGACTTCTACATCTGCATAACGCTTTCCTTTCATAGGCAAATGCATTTTTCCGAAAAGGAAGAAGTCGCACGGTGCCATATCAGGTGAATACGGGGAGTGGTTAATGGTTAAAATGTGATTTTTGGTCAAATAATGTTTTATTCTGWGCAATGTTTGGTCGTCAGTCAATTTGCGCGGAACAAACCGTGCACGCACCTTTCGTAAGTCCAAATGTTTGGTCAAAATGCGATACATCAAGGTTTTGCAGATGTTCAATTCCATTTCCATGATGATTTCGGTTGATTTTTGATTAATTCATTCACAGTTTCGATGGAATTTCCGATGATCACGGATAACAATAACTTTGCAAGCACAGTGCCTTTAAGTGATTAACCTTTGTGCTAAAAATGAGCCATAATTTTTCAACTCCCCAGACAGGCGTTGAAGGCGACGATTTATCAATTTGTCTCGCCATTATTGCATTTATTCGATTCATTGAACGTATAGATTAGAGGTAGACCAAATTGATAGACCATAGGTTTTTCAGCCCTTATGATATTTTAAGAATTTAAGACAAATTTTTTCATAAAAATATTAAATTAAAATCTAAATAAAATAGTTATAATTTCTTGAAAATACTTCATAATAAAATCTTATTTATCCGTCCGATCAATGACCAAACTTTCACCATTCGTTCAATGACCGGTTACCCGGATACCCAGGTCGAGCAGATGTAGAAGTCGCTAGTATACTGAATAGAAAAATTTTTTTTTCTGTGTAAGTTGGCTACATGACATAGGAAATAACTATATATGGGGACATAACTAGTCTATAGTTCTCGCAGAAATAACGAAAGCGGAGTGCCAAGGTGAATGGATATTTAGGTACCTAAGTTGTTAAAGACTTGGTGGCACCATACAAAGGATCCGGTAGAAACATTACAATGGATAATACCTTCACAACTCTTCCTTTTGACGATTGCTGGTACTCTGAAGAAAAATAAAGCATACATTCCGCCAGCAAAGGCTGTCTCAAAAACTCGAGAAGAATTATCCACTGTGTTTGGCTCATGAAAAAGTAACCCTATGTAGTTATGTGCCAAAAAAAATGGTCTAAAGCTGGAGTAGACGGATAAAATGCTTGGTAGATATACTACAAAGAGATCAACTCAACGATGGCCTCTAGCATTTTTTTACAATATTCTCGATATTGCCTGCCTTGCAGCATATATTCTGTATTATGAGAATAATAAAATGCTTGTTAA
>NW_017535330.1:76701-91343 GCF_001853355.1 Bactrocera latifrons
TATTAATTTAAAAATATAATTATCTGAATACTTTGCTAAATAATCTCTTAAGTGTGTGTAAACCCGTTATTTATATATTTAAATCTCAGCGGGTACCCGGGTAACTGGTTATTGAACGGTGGAGGTATCAAGTTTGATAGTTTATAACTTTTATTAAATAATTGATTCTAAAAAATTTTTACAAAAAATGGATGTCAAATAACTTTAATTTTGGGGATCCAGGCGGCCATTCAATTTTTTTGAGGAGAAGTTAAGAACAATTGACATATAGATTGAAATGGATACCCGGTACCCGGTCATTGACCGGACGGTATGCATACAAACATACATACTTTATGAAATGTTCGGTATATATGGAGATGTCTGAAATGACATGTGGCAAATGCAAGAGTTCATCTCCTAAATTTCGTAAAAGAGTAAACTATTTGTTTTCCACTGAAGCCTACACACGCGTATTCGTAGTATATGTATATTATGAAGATCAAAAACATATTCAAATTATATTTACTACATGCGGCGGATTCATTATTACTTGTTATTTCCTTCAGCAAAATTTACCCTTTTAATTTGCAATTTATATACACAATTATGAAGAAATTACAGAAGCAAATGTTTGCTTTAACACACTTTGCACCAGTACAAACAAAATAATACGTATTTAGTAAAAACGCTTACCAAATCCGGTATATAATAAATAGCTCAAATAAATTCGATGCGATCTTATGAACCTCAATGAGTTTTCCCCCTCCACTTGCCATTGATCATAAATTCTTTCAAAATTTATGCCTTTACTAATTTATTAGATTCCTTCACAAGCAGTGCGGCGGAAAATCCCCTTTACGATTGAGGTGAGGTGAAATATCAAACAATGGGAAGACGTAATCAGTCAATCAACGCCAAGTTGAGCCGAGCAAAATGCCGACAATACATTTGCTATCTGCGTATGTGTATAAATTAATATCAATTTATATATGTTTGTATATGAGTATGGCAACATTAACCAATCGAACGCCTTCAAAGCGTTGCATTACAGTTGTATTGGTGTGAGAATGTGGTGGTGTTGCTCCACCCATCAGTAGCGTGATCGATATTTATGGATTGGTGCTGATCATTTTACAATGGAGCATTGCTTGCTATCTCCACTGACTCACTGCCTAGGCACAGTGGGTGTGAGAAGTAGTCTTTTTGATTCTATCCCGTTTTGCCTTCAGTGAAGGTGCCTGTTTGGGGCAACATTGGGAGAGAGCGGAAGTCGAAGATCATACAGAAAATGTTGACAAGAAAATAATTCCAGGCAAATATTGAACAACGAATGAAAAGCAATGAAAATATGTTGTTATCTCCGAGGCCTGTATGTAGTTGCAGTGTTTGTAGTGTATAGAGCGCAAACGGTGGAGCAAAACTAAACCGTTTCTCTTAATTAAAGTGTTTGGCAGAACAAAGGTTTTTTATATTACATTTTCGCTTATTTGTTTATCATTTTTAATTGAGAATAGATTTATTTTTAAACAGCTAATGTGACAAGTATCGATTTACTATAATTTCAAGTTTGTCAGTTCTTTAATCATAGTTGAAATTTCAAACCGGGTTTTATCCGTCATTATAATACAAATCTCCTCTTCTAAACCGATTCTTTGGCACGTTGGTCGAGATGCAGATCTTAGCTCAACGGTGAAAAGAATATCTTTCTCGAGTTAAAATCATTGTATAGTGTAATTTTATTTGAAGAAAGTCAAAAACTGCTATTTCGATGAACAGCCAAAAAGTCAGGAGGAGAAGAACTAAGTAAACCTAATGGGTGTTTTCTTTTTTATCTGTATATTATATTTTACAAAATTTATATGCAAGTGATCAACTTACGAAAAGGAAAATGTAAAAAAAAAATTATAATATATATAATTATAATATATATTTCGCTTCCACTGCGCATTAACTTCGTGGTCAACTTAGCGATTGAAATAGGTTTATAAAATTAGGGCGGGAGGCAATTGCTTCCTTACAGTGTATATAATATTGCAAGTCGTAAAAAAAAATTCAGCATCAAAATAAAAGTATTGTATTTCTACAGATATGAAGGGTTAAAAAATCTTTTTGTAGATCAAAATTCATTCGATTGATCCGTCTTCGTTCTGTTACGCAGATCACTAATGGTTTCTTTATTCAACCTTTTCTCCAGACTCTGAAAATGAATGAAACTATAAAACACTAGATATACTCAAACAATATAATAGCTCAGAGATCAAAAGCCTAACTTCTCGGAACAGCAAGATCCTCTGAGCATTAAAATGTAACTTGTTTTCATTGTTATAGTGTAATTTTCGTTGAAGAAAATCAAAAACTGCTATTTCAGTGAACAGCCAAAAATGCAAATCTAATGGGGCTTTAACTTTTTATATCTATATTATATTTTACAAAATGATCAATTAAAAAAGAAGGCAAAAAAAAAAAAAGAAAAATATTGTAAATTTTCGCTTCCACTGCGCTACTATTTCAATGAATACAATTGCATATACTTTGCAGGGACTCCGACGTTTCTTTCTGGGTGTTACAAACTTCGTGGCAAACTTTAGCGATTGAAATAGGGATATAAAATTGGGACAGGAGGGTAATTTCTTCATCACAGTGTATATAATAATTGCAAATCGTAAAAAAATTCAGTATCAAAATAAAAGTATTGTATTTCTACAGATATGAAGGGTTTAAAAATCACTTTGTAAATCAGAATCGATCTTCGTTCTATTACACGGATTACTAAAGCTTTCCTCATTCAATGTGTTCTCCAGATTCTGATGAATGAAACTATAAAACACTAGATATACTCAAACACAAATCCAAAGAAAATCCATTTTCTTAATTACTTTGTGCTTAATTCCTTTTTTGAAAAATCATAAACGTTACGTAATTTCGGTTCCTATGATCAACATTAAATTAACACTTTGTTATTTATTTTCAATTCAAGCAATTTATGAATGTATCGAAACAAAAAGTCTTTGATCATCTCAGCTTGCTTTGTAAATATGCACATTCGTCAAATTTATGCTCGATTTAATTTATTATTATTGACACACGCGCTTTTCTCCAAACAAATCACCGGAATGCTCCACTGTGACCTCATAGTAATCGATTTGTTTACATGATTTTCCGCTCAATCAATTTGTTCTGGGACGGTGCGCGATCGCATGCGGATGCTGAAGGCATTTTAGTGCGGCGTGACGACTCTTAACAATCGGTGCGAACGCTAATCCGTGTACGAGGTATTGAACGAAATTCGTGCGAACGCCGACGCAAGTGACTAAAGATTTCATTACAAAATCAAAAACAAAAAAAAAAAAAAAACTTTGGCAAATCGGTGAAAACTTACTCTCGAGTTGATAGAAAAATGTCAGTTGATTAACGTCGAAAATGGGAGTTTTAGAAATAGGTCAGCGGCTAAGAACGATTATGGAATCAGCGCCAACGAATTTAACAATTGAAAAGCCCGTCGCCAGTGATGTGCTCAAGTGCTCCGAAAGTATTGAACAAATGCATGTCGAGTTCACGAAATCCCTAGAAATCGACAAAAATAACGGTGAAAATGGGAATACATCGAAGCTACCACTCCCGGTTGGCGAAACAAAGATACAACTCAGTTTTAGTGTTGATCGTTTATTAAATATCGAAGAAGCCCATTCAAATGGTAGTAGTAGTGCAAATCAGGAGTCGAATGAAGTTTGTGAAAGTGAAAAAAATTCCATTACCAGCGTAAAGAAGTGTTTGGAAGTTGCGAATATGTGTGCATATGGTTCGTGTACGGATCCAAACTGTGCGGCTCTGTTAGGCGCTGCAAATGACATGCAACTCGACAATACGTCGCGAAATTTAAAAAAATGTTCCGTATCGGCGCTCACCAATGAGATGCAAGAGAAGTTTTATCGACAAATGCCGTCTCTGTCGCCGCCATATTTGGATTTTAAAGCGATCGTGCGTCCCACACCGATTCGGGTGGTTAATAATGGACGTGAGACTGGTAAGTGAAGTTGCAGACTGCGTAAAGAAATTTATGCCATTGAAGCAGATATTGTTAAATAGCATAACAGCAATTTTCCTCAAATTATGTTATGTTTATGATCTTAGATATACATTTTTATACGAAATCGGATTGAGTAAACTGGAAAAAAGTGTATTTATTTCCATCAAGAGTAACGCAAATTAGTTGTAGCTTTTCAGCCTATATTACTTTTTGGTAGAATTCACGAGCTTGTTCTAGGATAAGTTACAACCCTTGTCTAGACACTCATTACCTTATTATTAACGGTACAGATGTTAGATATAGTTATGTTCATATACATTTGTAAGTATGTACATATATTGCAAAATATTTATGGTTTCAAACCCGTAAACATTTTTGACAACGGTATCATAATCGGTCTTATTGCAAATAAACAGGGTGAACCTCTTCTGAAGACCTTCGCTTTCATATATAAATTAGTTAGTAGGAACGGGATATAAGAGATGAATAGAACATTAGAAAATCGTAATCTCTATCCATCCTCTGCTTTAATACGGCGTGAGACAGAATACTTAAAAAGCCGTAAATGGCATGGAAAAACATTTTGTGTCACGAATTTACTGTTTTCCTAGGTATGCGATTATTCGATTTAGTGTATCTAGACACGAATGTCCGATTAGCTAATAACTATGTATTGAAGTGTAGATACATTAATTAGGAAGCTTACTTTCTGCTGGTTCTGCAATGCGGAGAAGTTAAAGAAATACTACTGGTTATTAAAGATAACTTTTCATGTTCTAACCGTATATACTAATTCAATTCCATTTTGATAAATTCCATTACTTCTGTACACATATTGCAATATGTCGATGAAATCAAAGCCAATAGAAAGAAAGTCTAGAAGTTTTCCCTATACCACCGTGAGTGGATTTACTGGAAATCGGACGTACTTCCTATAAAGATCATACTCAGGAAGATAGTTATTTATATTTTATGCTGACTGGAAAAAGGCAAGGAGTTCACTAAAGCTGAAATTCGCGCTAATTTAAAGTTTCCTTCGTTAAAGGCAAATCCGCTAGCGAAACGTTTCGTAAAATTAATGGTGTTTTGGGGGATGGTACTACTATATCACTTCAAACTGCGAAGGAATGGTTTCGACGCATCAGAGCGGGTGAAAACGACACCATGGATAAGCCAGCCGGCGGAAGACCTGKGACGACGAATACCGATCAAATCATGGAAAACATCGAGTTAGACCGGCATGTGGCATCTCGTGACATTGCCCAGAAGATGGGAGTTAGTTACCAAACCATTTCAAACCATCTGCAGAAGGCTGGATACACAAGAAAGCTTGATGTTTGGGTACCGCATGTTTTGACGCAAAAAAAAAAACCCTCTGGACTGAATCAACGCCTGCGATATGCTGCTGAAACGGAACGAAGTGGACCCATTTTTGAAGCGGATGGTTCACACACAAGAATATCAAGCGAAAACGGTCGTGGTCGGAGGCCTAAACAGTGGCCAAGCCGGGATTAAAGGCCAGGAAGGTTTCGCTGTGTGGAAAAACAGGACGAGTTTAGTGGGTGTAGTGTTCCACCAGGACAACGCCAGACCACACTCTTCGTTGATGACTCGTCAGAAGCTACGGGAGCTCGGATGGGAGGTTTTATCACATTCACCATCTAGCCCGGTCATAGCCCCAAGTGATTACCACTTGTTTCTGTCCATTTCGAAGTCCCTTGTTGGTGGAAAGTTGAACTCAAAAGAGGCTTGTGGAAAGTGGCTGTCCGAGTTCTTCGCAAATAAGGAGAGAGGCTTCTACGAGAGGGGTATTATAAAGTTGCCGTCTAAATAGAAGCATATTATCGAACGAAACGACGCATATTTGAACTAAATCCGATCACTGTAACACTTTGAATAAAGAGCAAAAAAGCGGAAAGGAGATATTTGCTATTGTAAAAGCGAAAGTGTTGTCCTGTTTCAGAGCGGACGATCTTATAATTAATCCGTTCGTACTAAGCCCTAAGCATAAAAGGTAACAAAACTTAGTCAGCTAAATTGTACGACCCACAAAATCACTTTGGATTGGTATTGTCACCACAATAGTTTTAAGAATTTTCAAAGGACCCACTTTACATTCTGGTTCCAATTAGTTAGTGGAATCGGGATATAACAGATAGAACTGAAAAAGCGGTAAATGGCATGGAAAACCATTTTGTGTCACGAATCTACTGATGTCCTAGGTATGCGATTATTCGAATTAGTGCTTCAAGACAGGAACATCCGATTAGCCAATAATTATTGAAGTTTAGATACATTAATTAGCAAGTACTATACTTATTTAGTTCAGACTTGAATCTCATTCTTCTCCGAGTTCCGTTCCGAGTTACAACAACCGGTTTTGCTACTTCTCATGCCCTATTAACTAGTGACCAAAGTAACCTCGCAATTTGGCCATTTGCAAAATACTTTGTAGACCTTAGCACTTACTTTCTGCTGCTTTGGTAACCGAATGCGGAGAAATTAAGAAACTACTACTCGTTGCTCAATAACTGTTCATGTTCTTAACGTATAAACTAGGTAAATCATTTCCTTTTTGATAAATTCCTGTACTTCTGTACACATATTACAGTATTTCTATGGAATTAAAGCTCATTGAAGGAAAGTCTAGAAATTTTCCCTATACCACCGTCAGTGAAATTATTTATATATTAATTATTTAAACCCTTCTGTTTCAGCTCACTGGAAAAACACTTGATTTCGTTGAAGAACATTGAGTAATTATTTCCAATGTTTCAACAATGTTAGGAAATAAAACAGGACTTAATATGTGAATCAAAACAACCCTTACTATTTTGGTCAGGTTTGGTTAATATGAACGTTCAAATTATTTTTGTTAAGATCACAAGATATGCGATTGTTTTATTATGAAAGTATAGTTATAAAGAATCTGGAATCATATATAACTTCTTCTTTGTGTATCATCACTGTCAATCATCTGATTTCTGCAAAAATGATAACTAATGACAAGAGGAAAACTTTGATCATGTTCCGTAATTACCATTTCGAAGAATCGGCAGGCACTTGCCCAGAGAAATTTCAGAGAATGCAAAAATCCAATTGCTGCTGTTCCTTGTATCTTTTCACTTCTGTTGAAGAATTTCATTTGTTTGTAATATTCGATTGTTAACCTGTGACCATATTGCACACACCAGTTCTGTCCGTGAATGAACCCATCATCCGGGAGTAAACAGTTGGCAAGTGTTTTTGACACAAACAATTCTCATTCCTGCTAAAAATTGTGACTTCCTTTATTTCATAATTACTGTGTCCATTTGCCAACAAATGCCAAGTGGAGAGGGGAGTTGAAATGGTTGTTTATGAGATCAGTGAACATTTGAAAGAGAATTAAGCAAGCAATGCTTCTTATGGGCGCTAAGAATTAGTGCTGGGCGGATGGAAAAATAAATTTTCAAATCATAATTGCAGCAGTTTATTGTATTTCTATTATTTATTTACACATAAACAGGCAATGCGTAAATAGTTTCGGCTCTTAATTTTTTGTTTGGATAGTGTGTTTATAATTTCCAAGGAGTGGTACATAAATGAGGTGGGTGAACGTACAGAGTAAAGTATATACATATGTGTTTGAATGAAAGAAACTAATTTTTCTAATTGCCGATTGAAACATTTATTCATTAGTATTAAATGTTTCAATTCAAAACTACTGTTACATATTAAAATATTTTAATGTACATTGTACAGCCACTTGGTTTAGAAATAAAATTTTCATTATGATGCAATAAATAATACTCAACATCTATTGAAAGCAAACTATATTGCTGGCAATGTTGTCTAATAATTGTCTTGAAAATAAGTGGGAAATTGTCTATATAATTACCTTGAAAACTATTGCTGGCAATAAAGTGTCATTTTGAATGCTTGTTGAATGTGTTTTCATTTCTGCCTAGAAATTTTATATTTCTGCCTAATAATGCTAAATGGAGACTTTTCATAAAATGTTGATGTTTTGATCTATATAAAATCTTAAGCATTGTTTTTGCAAAATTCCATTTAATTTTTTTTGTACATGCATACATGATAACAAATGCCAACCTAGTTAGTCAAGCAGCAGTTTAATGCATTTGCTTTGTCTTTTATAGTCTAATAATTGTGACGAAAAATGGCTATTATATTGGGTAGTCGAAAAAGTCTATTCGTATTTTCAATAGATGTCGGTAAAGTCGTATATCACCAGTGCTACCAATCATATTGTGTCATACCATATAGTGTTGGGTAGGTGAGATTTAAGCTTCATGTAAATAAAAACAAAAAAATCAATTCAGGGAAGTTGAAAAAAAGTTGCAGCTGTTCAAAAATGAGTAGATGATAATGAAGAAACTCGCTATATTTTGAAATTTTTTAATAAAAAAGGGAAGAATGCCAGGCAAGCCACCAAAGAATAAGAATTTATGAAGTTTACGGAGACGATACTGCATCAGTTCGTGTAGCACAACAATGGTTCGCTCGCTTCTGTTCTGGAAATTTGACACTGACGAAATAATGTCTCTAGCGGAAAAATGACAAAAAATTATCGACCAAAATGGTATACATTTGTTGAAGTTTGACTAGATATACGAAAATACTTTTTCTACTACCCAGTATAATAGTTATTCACTTGAATATCGTAAAAGGTGAAATAACTTTTTGTATTTGACTTATTTCACTGGTTTGTTCGATTCATCACATGTAAAAAATAAACTTGTGCCACATACGAATCACACTGCAGAGGGACACATGTTGTTAGGAAATCTTTAAAAAGTGAGCAGAGTCCCGCTCTAACTCATTATATAAGTATATACTACTATTATCAAATTAAAATGTGAATTTTGTCCATTTCATCCCCTTCAAAGTAATCGCCGCCAGATGCAATACACTTATGGCAACGAATTTTCCGGTCATCATAGATCCTGAAAAAATTCTCCGTCGTGATGGCCATCAGAGCCTTTTCGATTCAGCTTTTATATCCTCAATTGAGACAAACCGGTGTCCTCGGAGTAGTGATGTGAATTTGCTGAATAGCCAGAAGTTGCACGAACTTAAATCATCCGAATGCTGTGATTGCAGCACGATATTAGTTGAAAAAGTGGCGAAATAATCACGAATAACCAATGCAGTATGAGATGGTGCATCCTCGCGCTTCTTTATGCAATAAATTCAGACATACTTGTAGTTAAAATCGAAGAATTCACTTTTAGAGCCTCAAAAAATGACGCGTATCTCAAATACTAACGCATAAAATTCTACTAAATATTCCCATGCTACAGTACGAAAGTGGAAGGAATCGGACTACAATGACAATTTAATTTTCGTTTGTTTCTTTCACATTCCACTATGCAAATAAAGCACAAATTAACGTAGCGGTACAAAACTTTTCTCAAATAGTCCCTTTGCAGTGTGCCTCTGTATGAACAAAAATTGTTCAAATCGAACCAAAGCTGTTTCAGCTCCTAGGTACCGGTATAATTTGCTTTTTATCGAATTGAAATTCAGAGAGAAACCTTCTTGACAATAGTAGCTCTGTATATCAAAAATGGATTTAATTGGGTCAAATTTCCATACACCTATTCCATACCCATATACATATAAAAAGATTTTCAGTCTTCCGGCTAACTGTATATTGAATTATCGGTCAATATGTTAGTTATCTTAATAAAATGGTATACCCGTGGACCTTTGCGCCAAAAAAAGATAAAATTGTTACCTCATCCAGCCCTATATATAAATAATATTATTTTCGAACTGGCTGACTTCCATGTGATTGGTGATTGTATGTGAGGTACCCTAATGAAACCTTGTGGGCGATTCATTAGTCTTTAGCATGTTAATTGAATGTAGTATTAACAAATAATAATAAAATCGAATCAATACTACCCAATCCCATTATACTAGATACTTATGAGATATACAGTGGTTTTGTTGCCTAGATATAAGATCTGTTTTGGCTGTAGTTGTGCCCGCAATGGTTTGTCCGGAAAGTAAGTGGACTGAGTCGATAAAAAAAAAAAATATTTAATCAATCATTACAATTCTTTGAGTATTTAAAAAAAAAAAAAAAAAGAGTCCTTCTGCATCGGTGCAGCGCTGCCAGCTCGCTGCCAGTTATTGAAGGCGGCAGGGAAGGCATTCTCCGGAATAGCATTGAGAGCCTAGGTGAATGCTGCTTGAACTCCCTCTGTCGTCTCAAAACGCTTGCCTTTCGTCAGCCTTTTCAGCTCTGAGCTGTAGGGCGAGTGCGGAATCATTGGGTTGTAGAACTGGGTGTTGTCGTGGTGCAACTTCCAATTGGCTGCGATGTTTTGTCGGACACGATTGACCGTTAGTTTAAGAGTCTTGAGGACTTCCACATAAAACTTGGTGTTGACGGTTTGTTCAGGAGGAACAAATTCATGGTGGACGATGCGTTGATGGTCTGAGTTCAAAACTTTGCACATACAAGTCACATCGTCGGTGTTTGCCGAAATCGCAGGGCTCCCAGCACGGTCTTCATCAGCGACCTCTTCCCCGCCATCAAAAAAGGCCTGATGCCACCGAAACACACCACTTCTTACCAAAGCAACATCTTGGTAAGCCTGCTTGATCATATCAAACATCTCTGTCGCAGATTTACCGAGTTTCACACAGAATTTATTCGCGTACCTCCGCTCTAACGAATGCTGTATTTTCGGTTTGCACCACTCACAGAAACACTTCGCGCGGAAATGTTTGTCAGGACTCTCCAGGTGCTCAGAGACAACTGCGCAGCCGCTCGTTCTCTAAATAGGAACAGCCTCCAACGAATCCACTCGGGGCATTCACCCTCTTAAGTATAGTCGTGGCGGAAGAAAATCAATCCTAATACTTTTCGGAAAACGATTTTAAACCCTTATTTTATTTTTACATTAAAAAATTAGAAAACGTGAACAGAATAGCATATATCTTTATAATGTTAGTTCTGTTTGAGGATTCAACGAAAATTTGTAGATGTTGCATCCTCTTTTTTACTGCCATTGATAGATTGTATCGATTTCGGGGAAATTAGTGGTTGGACGAAAGCATGCCAGATGATTGGAATTTATGTGTGCTCTGCCCGATCCACAAAAAGTGAGACACCACAATCTGCGCCAACTAATGTGAGATAAGTCTTCTTAACATCGCATATATGGTTATATCGAGAGTATTGTCTGAAAGATTGAAGCCCACATTCAACAAACTGATTAAACCAGTGTGTCTTTAGGCCTAGAAAACAAACAAACAACCAGATATTCACCATGCGCCAAGTTTTGGAAAAGACCCGTGGAAAGAGAATCGACACTTACCACCTGTTCGTCGATTTCAAAGCTGCTTCTGACAGCACGAAAAGTCACCCTATAAGTCACTCATTATTTCCGTCCTGCTATATGGTATAGAGGCTTGGACGATGACAACATTTGATGAGTCGACCTTACAACTTTTCGAGAGAAAGCTTCCGCGCAAGATTTATGGTCCCTTGGGCGTTGGCCGCGTCGAATATCGCATTCGATTGAACGATGAGCTGCATGAGATATACAACGATATTGACATAATTCAGCGAAATAAAAGTCTAACTTATGTCGTACATATGGACGAAAACACTCCAGCTCTGAAAGTATTTGACGCAATACCCGGGGAAAGCAGAGAAAGGGGAAAAACAGATGGAGAAGGACTTGGCTTCGCTTTGAATTTCTAATTATCGCCAAATTGCGAAAAGAAAACCGACTTCCCCAGGGCCCGATCGACTGGCGTGTTGTTGTTTACTCGGCTATAATCGCGTAAGTGGTGTCTACTCCAGTAAAGAAAACAGAGACACCTCTTCCAAACGAATAAAGCTACAACAATTAAATTTACCCATCTCATATATTATAAAAAACCCTACCTAAAGTGTGAAAATGGATGAAATCGGAAGGTAACCCCACTCATTCCCCATATAACTGTACTGTTAAAAACTACTAAAAGCGCATTAAATCAATAAATAAATATTCCACAGACATTAAATTTTACCGTCGAGATGATATGAAGGGGCCGGGTGAAACAACCCACTTTTTGGTCAAATCCGATACCTCAGACCCGAACAACCCATTTCGACAAAATTTAGTACATGACATTCTTATCATATTACTATATCACTCCACGAAAATGGAGGAAATCGGACTACAACGGCGCCTACTTACAACCGGTTAAAAATATGACCAAAAATGCTTCAAATTCAACAAAAACTGTTCCTGCCCCTAGATACCGAATATTTGATAATATGATGATTTCGTGTTTCGAACAAACATTATGTGGCCGTCAGTATATTATATTTCGATTCTCTGGTTCACGTTTTACACCTTAAAGAATTTATCTGGCTTTGATTCTTGCAAGTTACAAGAGTGTAAAACGTTCCGTTGCATTTAGCTCTTCCTTACTTGTTTTAATTTACATATTAATACCCATAGAAGTACATAGAGAAGTTTGAAAATATTGATTCCTTAAAAAATTATAGGGATTAGAACAGTCAAATTAGGTTTTTAGTCAATAATTTCGTAAACAACTGGCCATTGTATGCAAAATCAAACTCTTTTCGAGAACATTTCCTCACTAAAAATCTACTTGAAACTTATTTTTATGATCATAAATTGATTTTTGAAAATCTTTCCATATCATATCATACCATGACCTTACCACTTAATCAAATTGTGTGATATTTTAATGAAATTAGGTGTATACGTATTCCTGGTGGTTTAACGCTGAAATGTTTTACTATTTGGTTATCTTCAGCGTTAAGGATAGATCCATTAGCCATTGTCACCACTCTATATCGTACCGTACCGTATTTAAGCTATTGAATATGATTTGGTTTTCGTTTCGGTAAAAAGTGCAATCTACCTCACTATATCTGTTATTAAACTGTAACCTCAAACAAAGAAGAAACCAATTTTCACTGATACTGAATATTTCCAAATTATATTTTATAGTAGGAAGTTATACAATTTCCTTTCAAAACAATTTGAAAGGTTCACTTAGGGAAATTAAACAATTATTTTTAAAACAACCAATGGTGGAATCTGCAATGGAAAGGAAATCCGCAAAATAATCACTACATGGAAACTGAAATATTTGATTATAAAACACTATGAAAATATCCAATTTTACTCCAACCTATATGAACACATACATATGTATGTTTATAAATCAAGTTATATTAGTACACAAAACAACATATGTATGTATGGACACACTACTCATACTTTTAATGTACAAAACGTAATGCTCCAGTAAATACACACACAGAAACACTTTCACTTGCCGTAGCACTTTCATACGCACACAAACATTAACACATATTTTTAAACGGGAAATCCAATGCGGCCGCCTGAAGCGCTCGATTTATAAAACAATGAATTATCTTCATAAATGTTGAAAAATATATTGAGGAATATATGGTAAATATTTATATTTACTTTGCCATATTTCGCCGCTCAATAAGTAGGTATCATCCGTAATAATACATTGTACAAAATACAATAAAAGATAACATTTTAATTTGTTTTGGTTGAAGTTCCCTAAAAAATGAGAGTGTGTATGCGCGTGAAGTGCTGAAAATGCACAACACACGGCAGCTGCTGCGGATATGAAGAAGCGCAGAGCAAATTCAAGGTGCGTGGAGGGAAAGGTGCTTTTACTCAATGTCTTTGTTGTTGTTGCTACGGTGTGAATGCGGGAAATCGCAACTTAATGAGTCTCATTAAGGCATCATGCTGAACGCACAGCTGTACGCAGCACCGAATGCTAATCAACACTTAAACGTTTTCCGCCATAAAAAACAGTGTGAACAAACCTTACTGCTTATATTTACTTATCTACTTATACAAACATACATACATATGTATGTAGATAACCACACAAATTGTTCTGTTAGGTTGTAGTAAATGAAGCAGTGCCTTAAATACCTGAATATAGTTTCCCAACCTGGTTTAAATATATTATGTATTTTGGATAATTGTCTAAAACATATTTTTTTCGTATTGTGTTCATAACTATATTTTAGTATAATCCTTCTGTAGCTATAACATTTTTGCCTCTTGGCAATTCGCGCATTTCTCAATACAATTTTTG
Organism: Bactrocera latifrons; assembly: GCF_001853355.1. Lineage (NCBI taxonomy): Eukaryota > Metazoa > Arthropoda > Insecta > Diptera > Tephritidae > Bactrocera > Bactrocera latifrons. The sequence goes on from NW_017535330.1 coordinate 90,845, forward strand.
AGACCCTGTCCGACCCTTGCTATAGGGTCATCCATTTCGAGGTTCCCTACTTTTTTAAATAACAAGTAAGGAAGGGCTAAGTTCGTCTGTCACCGAACATTTCATACTCTCGCATCACTTTATCATGCGAGATTTCATTATCCGTCATTTAAATATTTTTTTATTTTGCTGTAAAATTAATTAGATTAGATCAATTTGTGTACTTTGAGTATTGGAATTGTATTTTCATTTATTTTAATTGCATTGAAAAGTTATAGTCCGGTCACGACAATTTTTCCACAAGGGATACCTCAGCTCAAATACCTTATTTGTATAAAGTTTTATTCCGCTATTATCATTGTATCCTAATGTATATAATATACAAAGAAGGCATCAGATGGAATTCAAAATAGCGTTATATTGGAAGAAGGCGTGGTTGTGAACCGATTTCACCCATATTATTTTCGTACATATCATCAGGGTGTTGAGAAACTATTATGTACCGAATTTCATTGAAATC
>NW_017535330.1:91688-108387 GCF_001853355.1 Bactrocera latifrons
ATTTCATTTTAATATCTTTATTTATGGCTTAGTTATGACACTTTATAGGTTTTCGGTTTTCGCCATTTTGTGGGCGTGGCAATGGGCCGATTTTGCCCATCTTCGAGCTGAACCTTCTTATAGAGCCATGAAATACGTGTTCCAAGTTTCATCATGACATCTCAATTTTTACTCAAGTTACAGCTTGCACGGACGGACAGACAGACGTCCGGATTTCAACTCTCCTCGTCACCCTGATCACTTTGGTATATACAACCCCATATCTGACTCTTTTAGTTTTAGGACTTACAAACAACCGTTATGTGAACAAAACTATAATACTCTCCTTAGCAACTTTGTTGCGAGAGTATAAAAAACAGAAACTTAAAATTTAATGGAGAATGTTTATTATCTTTCGAAAGAACCTTTTTTGGTATTTATTTTTTTTTTTTGAAGATTATTTCTTTCAAATGTGAGCCGCGGCAACGTCTCAGATGGTCCATCGTTGAGTCCAATTTTTGATGACTGGTCCGAGCATCTGTTTAAACATAATTTGGGCCGAAAACGTGGGATCTTTTTGGAACTTTTCAATGTCGTTGAAGTTGAAGTTGTATGGGCTTCAGTTCTTGCACAAGCTGTATTTTGTACGCTTTCAATTTAAGATCCCGACGTAAAACGTCGTCGTTCCATACGTCAGTCCGAGTTGCTGAGAACGGCGCGGACGTGATATATTCGATTGAATATATGTATGTATATAAAATAATGAATACTGGAAGCCAAGCGCGACCCTGAATTTTCGTAATAAAATTGAACGATTTGTAAAACTTTTGATGTTTTCATTGTGTGAGTATTTTAACGTAGCAGGTTCCAAATCCAACGCACATCCCTGGTCAAAGACCGGAAGTCGTGAGCTGCTTGAGCTATATATAAAATAATCGTTTCTGCCTATTGACAAGTGAACTGCGCTGAGAGAACTTTCCCCACTTGCATGAACTTCTATACATGGCTTTATCCTCCGAGCCGAGCAGCTAGACGGCTGTTGTAAACTTGGCTATAACCATGTAAGCGGTGTTCATTTGCGTAGAAATGGAGAAAAAAAATTATATTTGTAATAGTTGTTTAGACAAAAGAGTTTCCATGATGAAATGCCAAACAATACTGTATAAAAGTAACACGACACGACTCAGGCGTAATCTGTCAAAAAAAAACTTTTGACACAAATAGTAACACTACTTGAACTAGACTGTTTTCCTAAAATTTTTTAATCGGCTTTATAACATGACAATGTTGCCATAATGCAAAATTACTACTTCCTGTCTAAATGAAAATTTTTGGTATTTTTTGGCGTTCGCCATTCTATTAATGATTTCACCTAGTTTAAAATTTTTTGTCAAAAATATTTTTTCAGATTACATTAAAGATTCGACAGTAGAAGACAGCAACATCTCCTTAAAGAATTTATTTAACGTATCTTTTGAAATTTTTGGCTATCATGAACATGCAATTTAAAATCCTCCATTCTTCTGTTATTTGGAAATTAGAAGTGAGCTTTGGCAGCGATAATAATCTGGAAATCCAATTTCTGCCTCTAGCCACATTGCAGCTAGTTCTGAAAGCTTGTCCCACGATAATCATGATCAATGACAATTTTTGATGCTTGTTAAAGCACTGAACGAATGGTCACCACTTGAAACGGATAAGGGTAAACTACAAAATATTATCAACACGATGAAAATATTTGCAAAAATACTTCCTACTTTTCGAGCAATATGGCATTCAATAAGTAAGGTGCAAGTCAGGTTTAAAAATCTGCATAGTAAACGTGTCTGAGGTGAATAGTTGCATTGCAATAGCTTAGCAGATAGAGCAATACTTTTTTGCAAAACTTTTTGCAGCTGCGTTGAGAAGAAGACTTCTGTCATATCACGTAACTGCCGGAGCAATGAGAAGGATAAGCGAGTCACTCGCTGCGGCAATTTTTATACACTCGCAACAAAGTTGCTAGGGAGAGTATTATAGTTTTGTTCACATAACGGTTTTTTGTAAGTCCTAAAACTAAAAGAGTCTGCCCCTGCCACGTCCACAAAATGGCGGAAACCGAACACCTATAAAGTGTCATAACTAAGCCATAAATAAAGATATTAAAATGAAATTTGGCACAAAGGATCGCATTAGGGAGGGACATATTTGGACGTAATTTTTTTGGAAAAGTGGGGGTGGCACCGCCCCCTACTAACTTTTTTGTACATATCTCGAAAACTACTATAGCTATGTCAACCAAACTGTATAGAGTCGTTTCTTTTAGGTATTCAAAAATGGAAGAAATCGGATGATAACCCACCTCCCATACAAAGGTTATGTTGAAAATCACTAAAAGTGCGTTAACCGACTAAAAAAAGACGTCAGAAACACTAAATTTTACGGAAGAAATGTCAGAAGGAAGCTGCATCCAGCCTTTTTTTAAAAATTTAAAATGGGCGTGGCGTCGCCCACTTATGGACCAAAAACCATATCAGGAAGTACTCGACCGATTACAATGAAATTCGGTATATACTATTTTCTTAATACGCTGATGACATGTACCAAATATGGATGAAATCGGTTCACAACCGTACAACAAATGTATATTTGAATTAATTTTCTCTTTACTGCAATTTTCACTCACTTATTCGTGGGATAAGAGAGTGCTTATAAGTGATATATTTCAACTCACCTTAAGGACGGCTTGCTAACTGTAAGATGACATAATAGCTTTCTCCTTTTAGCGAAAATACGGCCCCATTGAGAACTTCGTGGGCACAAAACTATGTAGAATAATCAAATCGAGTTTTAGTATGTGACATCAAGACAAGGAAATTCCAAGTTCTTACATACGTATGTATATCAATATCTCATATATATGTGCTTTTAAGCGCATTAGATACTGGGTGTTTTTTGAATCCTCTTTAAAAATGCGTCCTGAAAAAGATATATTAAGTTTGCCACGAAATTTGTAACACCCAGAAATTACCATCTGTCATTTTTTGAAATTCTACAGTTCTGCAAAATTGCAAACGTTATTTTTTCCTCCCAAAATTCTTATTTCTGGAACAGCCAATATCGGATTGCTGTGACAAAAACCTTTTATACAAATTGATCAACCAAACTCAACTCCCTGTATAGAGAACTTTCTTCTTTGTCAAGGAACCTTCACGAAATGTTGTAGATTATTATCAAGGGCAACGTTATAAAAAAACAAATTGTTCACATCGTACAAACTGACCGATTACGAGTAGAATCAATAGCCGAATAGCTTCGGCGTAGGCGGACGTAACTTTTTTATACTCTTGCAACTAGTTTCTACTAGTGATGAGCGATATTTCACTACCGGTGATTTTTTCACTGTGATTGAAAAATCGCATATCACAACTGCGATCACATTTTATAAATAGCAGTTCGCTTCTATGAATTGCGATTGCGATAGCAGTTCACAATAAACTTGTGAAACTGTGATTTTTTAATAGTACAGTGCATGGTTTGATGTTTTGAGTGTAACGTTCATATAATTTTTTATAATGGCAGGAAATGTATCAAGGGAAAGAAGTGAAGTATGGCAGGTGTTTGAAGTGATAGATGAGATATATGCAAAATGCAATATTTGCAAATCAAAAATTTCATATAAAACCTATTTAACAAATTTAAAAAACACTAATGGCAATTCTTTGTAAGAAATATGTGAAACCATCATACCAACGTACAAATGAACTATGCAATACGCACCAAGTCTAAGGTAGAAAAACCGCTCCAACTTTAGCGAAAATTTAGAGAAAAGAAAGGCGGAAAAACTTGACTAGAGTTATAGGACCCATAAGAACATTTGACGCCAGGAACGACAAAACTTTTCCGTCGTTCCCACTGTAGTCGAGTCTACGTAACTGGAACGGACCTGGGCAGAATCTTCAACAACAACAACAAAAGGTCTCCATTTAAACATCGATTTAGTTGCAATCACAATAGCAATATAAAATCACATAACAATCACTGAAATCACAGATATCGAAAAATTCTTTCTACAGAGTATTATAATTTTAATAATAATACCCAACGATTACCCTCCTCCCGCCCAATCGACGCGCGGGGCGCAATCCGCGAACGAGCGGAATTAGCCGAGTCATAAAAGGCAAGAGAGTTTTAAGCGTTGCAACCTTAAGCTGCTCAGCTACAGAAACAAAAATTTCAACAGCCAAAAACGAATTAGATTAAAGTTTATAATTTTTAAATTTTACTTGTTAAGAGTAGACAAAATAATTTTTTTAATGGTAAAGACAGACTCTGTTAGATCAAATGTGCTGGAATGAGAATTGAAATCGTGACATATACGGCGGAATGGTTCGTTTAACTCGAAATTTGTTCTAGAAAATTTAAAAAATAAAGGTTTAAACTGCCTGGTAGAGCGGGCGGGAATGTTAAAATTAATATCAGACAAGAGAGATGGGCTACAGACTGACCCATTGATGAGTTTTACAAAAAATATTATACCAAGCATTTCCCTACGACTAGCGAGTGTAGGGAGATTTATAAGTTTTAGACGGTTAGTGTAAGGGGGAAGATTTAAACTGGAATTCCAACGCAAATGATTTAAGGCAAAAAGTAAAAATTGTTTTTGAACGGAYTCTATTTTCTCAGAAWGAACTAGATAACAAGGGYTCCATACCACGGAAGCATACTCTAATATAGGCCTCACCAAAGATGTAAAAAGAATTTTTGTGGTTAGCGAATCTCTAAATTCTTTAGACAAACGTTTAACAAAACCAAGAGCATCTTTAGCTTTAAAAACCATGGAAGATGTGCTCCAACCGAAAGTTTTGTATTACGTATGAAGTAGGGTCTACAGATCTACGTGAAAAGCACATCGTTTTAAATTTTTTAAGGTTCAATGGCATGTCATTTCTATCACACCAAGAAACTACTTTATTTAAGTCGTTTTGCAACTGACATCTTTTACTATTTGAGGTGAATGATTTAAAAAGTTTTACATCGTCAGCGTATAATAAAACTTTTGAAAACTTAACAACAGGTGATAAGAATTGGACCAAGATGGCTACCATGAGGAACACCTGAAGGAACATTGATTATATCGGAAAGAGTATCGTTAAATATGACTTGTTGAATTCTATTAYTAAGATAAGAAGCAACCCATTTTAGAAATATTGGTTGAAAACCAAGAAGATCAAGTTTATTCAGAAGCATTGAGTGGTTTACTTTATCAAAAGCTTTACTGAAATCTGTGTATATAACATCAGTATTATTTTTCTCCCTAAAGCCCGTTGATACATGTGATACAAATTCAAGCAAATTAGTGGAGAGATCCGGAAGGTTATGTCGTCTGTTATAATTGCTTCAAAAAGTTTAGGTATTGCAGACAACTTTGCTATTCCCCTATAGTTTTCAATAGAAGACCTAAATCCACTCTTACGTAAAGGAATTATAAATGACTTTTTCCATATGGATGGAAATAAGACTTGCATAAGAGATGAATTAAATAGTTTTGTTAGGGGTTGGTATATATATTTGGCACATTTCTTAAGAAAGCACGAGGGAATCATATCTGGGCCGTAATTGTATGATTGTTCTAATATATTTAACTGATATAAGACGTCTGCTTCGGAAATGGTAGGTGCATTAATGACAGAAATCGGACATAGCTTGTGCTGATTCGGAACATTTTTTGGAGACTTTTGAGAGTAATTGGACCTAAAGAATTCAGCGAACATATTAGAAATGGTGTGATTGTCACTGGACATACTAGACTTATATTAGAAATCCTGCGTTTGGAGTTGACGAAACCATAGAACAATTTTGTATTACGTATAATATTATTTTTGACTTTATTATATAATTATTATAACATATTTTGTTAAGTTCAGCAAATTGTCGGCGCAATTTAGAATATATTGAATAGTCAGCAACTAAACCAGTTTTTTTAAAAAGTTTAAAAGCAAGACATTTTCTATTTTTTAATTTACATAATTCTTTCGAAAACCATAAATTAGAACTCATTTTATGAGTAAGAACACACATCGGAACATATTTTTCAAACAAGTTTAAAATAGTTTCATTAAAGTGGGAAGCACTAAATACAATGCTGCCACTGTTTGTTCACCTAACGGTTGTACGTATCACCTGAAACTAATCGAGATAGAAATGGGTTATATATACATATGTATATAAATGATCAGAATAACAAAAAAAAATTTAAATACGGGTGACAGTCTGTCTGTCCGTCCGTGCAAGCTGTAACTTGTAAATTAAAAATTGAGATATCTTGATGAAACTTAGTACGTGGGTTCCTTGAAACACAAAAAAAAAAAAAAAAACATATAAAGTGACATAACTAAGCACTAAATTAAGGCATAAAATTGTAATTTGGTACAGGACAGTAGCAAGGGGCACAATTTTGAAAATGTGGGTGTAGCCACGTCCTCTTATATGTTCAATGTACATATCTCCTAAGCCACTAAAGCTAAAACAACGAAATGGGCGTAGTACAAATTTTATGACAACTCCTAGCGACGGTATGAAAATGGATGAAATCGGAAAATAGCCCCGCTCACTCCCCATATAACGGTACCTACTATTCAAAAATACTAAAATCGCAATAAATCAATAAATAATTACGCCATTATGTTATTTTTGTTTTTGAGGAATTGAAATTCTCAAATGATTCCTACAAACATGAATTTTTAAGAAATAAGAAATGATTTGAAATATAATTTTTGTATTTATGAATCGTATTGGATTCTAACATAAACAGATAAAAAGTACCCTATGTACTTACCTTGGTTCTAAACTACCTCCCCACAAATTTTCAGCCAAATCGGTTCAGCCGTTCTTGAGTTATAAATGGTGTAACTAACACAACTTTTTTTTATATATATGTATATAGATTAGGAGGTATTGATTTAGAATACTGAAACAGGTTTCCCAGCAAAAACCTTGTCTGAATTAAAGCAGAGAAAAGTATTTTGTGAATGCCTTTTTTTGAACGTGCTCGAAACCGTTAGGCCTATGCTGACTCAAATTGATCCGATCTGTTGCAGGGTATGTGCGTGGGCGAATGTACCTGCGTAAATATCCCGCATTATATTTATTTGTATTAGCGCGCTAAGCACACACGATATGTGGTCTATAAAAGTAGGAAATTTTTCGTAAATTTAAATTCCTGCGCTGTTGCATATTCCATTGGCAACGAAATCAAATAATTCTTTCGTCTACTTAACGAAGGCGCATCTGTAGCACACCTCCGATACGGTTCGAGCTATGAATTTCTCAAATAAATAAGTAGTACAATCGCACGCACGCATATGTGTAGTTGTTTATATGCATGTGTGTGTGTGTAAGTAGTTTATTTATCACCTGCTTAACATTTATTACCTTTTATTCGCATTTTCCAAGTTATTGTATATTTTTCTATCACCGCCGCGGAACAGACGTGCTCCGCTCGCGCTTTTTGGCAAAAAAACAAAAAAACATTTATTAAATAAGAAAATATGTGCTTTTGACTTTTATTCACTGTAGCATTGTGCGCGCAAAAAATAATAAGCAATATACATATATAGTCGTTGGAATTCTCACAACCAATCGCCATGACATGCGCACTCGGCTGCCGACTACGGTGCATATTGAGCGCGCTTTTCCATTGCTCGCATTTTGATTTTGTTGCAATTGGTATTGCAACGAGTGGTGCCGCAGCAGCGCCACTGTGTTGGCAGCAACATTTGGTTTGTGTTATCCGCAACTGTAATTAGTTTACCAATTTTCTACACCTTCATGTAAACAGAAATGCGCTGCCGCGCCGCGTTGCAATGTCGTAGCCAGCAGTTATGGGATGCAGCGGCCTTGCCGCTTAATTAGCGCTTCCACTTTTACTTCCCGCCGCGTCTATATACACAATAATCATGCGTTCACACGGCATATATATTGCACTGCTGTGTGTGTATGTGTGTTTACACTCGAACGCTTGTTTAATATAATTTAGTTTTGTAAGGCGCAATCGATTTGCCACTCAACGCGCCTTGCGCGTTCACATCCTCCTACGCAGTGTTTTCATGCGTTTATGCATATCTGTTGATCGTGGTTATCAACAAGATCTTTTTTGTTATTATTGGCTGCACCAGGTAATGTGTTCATCATCCTTAACTCGTATTTTATCTAAAATATTGACTCTTCGCTTTGCGTTTCTCATTAGCGCACTTGTTATGGTTTTATTGTAATTGTTGTTGTTACAATTGAGTTTGGCGCTGACTTATGCTCATTTGCTTCCGTATTTAAATTACCACCATCGTGGTGCGTTATCGCATTTCACATGTAATTTGTTAGTTTACCTTAATTACTTGAAATATTTTGAAATGAGTTTTTATTACGTGCAATACATGTGTAGACACGCTCATTTACACTTGTAGGCATAAAGATTTGCTCTAAAATGTGTATATGCATATACAATTGTATGTATGTATAGTATATTTATTTCAAAGCGCATACATTCCTTGAGTATGAGTCGCTTCTTCCTTTCCGGCTTTTTATATGTGGGCGACAAGCAATATGCAATTCATTAACTGAAAAAGTATTAAAAATATTATTACACTGTCAAAAATTTTGTTAAACTACATGAAATGTAGATCTGCGGCGATGTAAGCAGGTTTTGAACGGTGTATAGAAATGTTAACTGCTTTGTCTTTAATGTCGACGGTGAAGTATTTTGGATAGCGATGAATCAGAGAATATACAATATTTGTCGTTCTCAGGATGATAAGGTCTCACCGACAAGTCGCGGAGGGGATCCGGTCGCAAGTTTTTATATCTGAGTGCACAAATGACGTTTGAGTAGTATGCCATCTTGGGTTATAACCAAACTTTCGGATCACGAGATACATAGTTGATAACTCCATGTAATAGGCGCTGTACCGCCGTTCGGCTTTTGTAAATTTTCGCTGGAAGAAACCCGCGGTTGAGCGTGTTTTTAACTACCTAGCTATGCGCTGCACTGGCTGCATAGTAGAATGCCTCAGGCCACAATGAAAGCTGTGGATTTGGTATGAGATTTGGTAACAGCGTACATTCTTTCTTAGAGGCTTCGTAATGTTTTTATTTTCTATTGTCCATACGAGAGATGAGTGATCATTGGGCTTATTACCCGGAGTTATGTCAAATAATGGTGCTTGATGTTGAAGAGGATATTTCAAAAAAGGAGAAAGCGTTTGAGATCTTTCGCAGAAGTTGGAAGTTTACGATCTATGATGGTCTTGACACGATGGTTATGGTTGTATACCGTATGGGATGATAAGATGCACGAGGTATTCGAGTTTCGGTGCTACATGTATCGACTTTGCGATGTTCATTATCAAACTGTGATCTCGCAATCGTTGAAATACGTACACGAAAGTATTCTCAACTCTTATCTGCCCCGCCATCAATTTTCGGATGATAATCTCCTTGGTCTGATAAATGCGGGTTTTCCAGATGTAATAATCCGGCGAATGACTGTAGATTATATTTGCACTTCTAGTCGAGATTGTAGAGTAATTTTCGAAAAATATACGAAAATAGCATATTTACTTTGATGGTTTAAATACTTGTCGTCGTGATTGGATTTATCTAGCACGGTGCGGCGGTCAAGTAGTCGATTAAAATCTGGTAGTAGATCGAAAAATTATCAAAAGTATGCGCCTGTAATTGCCTGAGAAACGTCGGCAATTAAGAACTTCCACACGAATTCTCTGCGTAAGTTAAAGTTTGATTTAAGTAGGGCTTCACCAAATCCTTAAAATGGTGAACCATTAGCAGCAAACAATTTGGTATCTGATTTAGATGTATCTGCTAAAATTGAACACTTAGGTATACAAGTAGTCCACAACTATGCGACGGAACCGATAAGGAAGTTAAATTTTGCAGTAGTGCCAAATATGTGAAAGTGCTTGCTTAAGTATAAGTTTTTCAGAACATTTTCCTGATTCTGAAAAACGGCTGTCTGCATTTACGGGCGTTGCGGATAAATTTCGCGTGATACCAGCCAATTTCGTTGAAGCTGTTGTGCGAGTTGCAAATACCCGCCGAGCTACCAAATCCACATCTAGCCTGAGATTGATGGCCGTGGTCATCTTGTACTTGATCGAGTTGTCTAAACGCTGCTATTTCGGCTCTCAGATCCTGGTCGGCAGATTGTTGTACGGTGCACAATTCGCTCCAGGCTTCTTAGTGCCATTTGATGGATTCCTTACCAAAACAATGGAACCGTAACGGAATCGGCGATTTTCAGCTTCTTGTCGATTGGTACATTTCTAGCAATGATTTCCCCATGCTTACATGTAGGTCACCGAGTGATACATAAGTTGTGAAGAATGGTCTCGCTTAACGATTCATTTCATTGTAAGGTCGCTTGGGCAGGCCAGTACCTTCAGGTTCAGGCCTGTTAAGCACAAACGTGCACAGGTAAAAGAAAAACACGCTCTCCCAATTTTATTAAGATAACTCAAATATTGGTCATTATATTTGGTATAAAGTCACCCGGAAGTTCGAAAATATTGATATTAGCTATATAGGAAGTACTGATTCGATTCAGCCCATTTGTAGCACACAGACATACTACTAACAATAAGTAATTCTATCTGAATTCCAATTATAAATTTGACACATTGACAAATATTTTCTGTAAAATGTACACTATAGGTGCTGGGGTCCAATTATTCGGTACTCATGTGGTTGAACAGCTTTTGTTAAACAACTTAAACAATTTTTGGCCATAAGATGATAAGAAGAGATGCGCTAAAGTCATTTAATTTGTTCACTGGAAAGATTAAGATATATTTTCTGCCCGAATTTGGTTTTGTAGCTTTAGTGGCTCTCTAGTCACGCCGGAGTCACGGAGTATTTTCGTCCATCCGGACAACATGACCTAATTCGCTGAACTATGTCAATGTCGTCATATATCTCATACAGCTCATCGTTCCATCGAATGCGATAAATCCATAAATCTTTCGCAGAACTTTTCTCTCGAAAACTCGCAACGTCAACTCATCAGTTGTTGTCATCGTCCAGACCTCTGCACCATATGGCAGGACGGGAATTATGAGTGACTGATAGAGTGACTTTTCGTGCTGTCAGAAGCAGCTTTGAAATCGACGAACAGGTGGTAAGTGTCGATTCTCTTTCCACGGGTCTTTTCCAAAATTTGGCGCATGGTGATATCTGGTCGGTTATTGATTTTCCAGGTCTGAAGCCACTCTGATAAGGTCCAATCAATTTGTTGACGGTGGACTTTAATCTTTCACACAATACGCTCGATAGAACCTTATATGCGATATTGAGGAGGCTTATCCCACGGTAGTTGGCGCAGATTGTGGGGCCTACGTATACACACACTCTTGAAATACTGATATAGGCTTATAATTACCCTGTTCTACACAATTTATTTAAGCTGCGGATAATGTTAATAATACAGCATTAAAAGAGTTTGAACTCGTTAATGGTATTATTAATTACATTTTTTTTTTTCAAATTCTAAATGAGTCAATTTGTAGTTCACTCCTTTTGACTGAAGTAAGCTTTAACGTTTCTACTTTTTATCATGGCAGTACAAACCACTACTTTCTTGCAATACTGAACATGATAAAAATGTCAAGTCAATATTTATTGCTGTCATTAATTTCGATAATTTCAAATATCTCATTGACGGTACCTAACATAGCACTAGGTCACTTTGAGATTTTAGACAACTTGGAAGAATATTGGTATGGCCATATGGTATGAATACTTTCCTATTTGATGAAATTGGAAGAGTCCAACGGTAAATTTTTCTTTGGTTAGGAAGTCAGTGTTCAACATACATTAGTTCCACAGACAAAATATCAAGGAGTCTTAGATAAGTTCATACATGTAGTTTTGAATTTAGGTTAGGTCTAATAAGTAACATACTCTACTGCAACAGAATAAGAAAGAATTTGTGAAATCACATTGTAGAGCCTTTTTTTCAAATCAATGTTTTTCGTATTCATATATATATATTATACATAAAGGTATATTTAATATGCCAAAATCGAACTATCCAATATTGCAAAATCCCAATTTATATCCTTTTAACACTCAAGTTTTCTCACTTCAACTTCTCGTGTTCAGGGTTCACTTGGCTAAAGTGTTCATTAATATACGTCTTGTGCCATTGCTTCCACCTTTCACTGTTTGATTTCTGAATTATTCATTTATCTGCACATCCATCATTATAAACCTAAGCCTGCACGTATGTATGCACCAAAACGTATACCTCAATATGATGATGAAGATCATTACTTAAATATGGGCAAGTTTTGTTTTTTTTTGCTCGTTCAGAATATTTGAATACCAATAACGAGATGGTGCAGGTTGTGTTGATGTTGTGGCTATTTCTGTGGTTATTGCTTTGAGGATGATGATACAATGCTATTTGATTTGATTATGTGGCGCTGATGTGTGGCAGGTTGATCTGCTGGCCGGTAGGTCGGCATACCGAAAGACAGGCAGATCTTATCAAAATTGGCCCCCAACAGGCGCCTCATCTATCACCGTTGTGGATCAGCGTACATTACTGATCGATCAGATCGCGATCATTGTTGTTGTTGCTTCCACTCTCACTCACTCACTAAGTACTGGTGAACGGTGCTGATGATGAGTATTGGTTAATCGAATTGTTTGTTTATTTGTTATTCTGTTTGTCTGCAGTTTCGAATCGGAACGATTAATTACCAACTGTATTTGGTCGACGGTATTTATTTCTCTGATTTTTTAAAATGTTTAGCTGAAACTTTGGAGCACATTTTCATGTACATACCTGATAATGCTTAAACTGTGTGTACATATATATTTACATATACTTAAATCTCAATGTAAATATGTATATAATTCTTTCTGTCCGTCGAACTATTAATGAATGTACGCAAACGTTTCGTAATTGATTTGATTTTATTTGATTTTCAATTTAGCAAAATCGTGCTGATTTTTATTTTATTTTTCTATGGTTTGTTTATTTTCTCAAATGACCGAAAGAAATTTCCTAAATAGCTAAGTTGTATAATTTGCCAGATGAAAAGAAACCACATTCATACATGTGTATATATATTCAAGTACGGAATGTTTTGGATTTATTATCGCACAATTGGTGATTAATTGCGCCGTTTGATTGTAATAAATTGCAATTGCCTTTAAAATAGATTTATATTAACGTTTATGTCTAATAGATTTCCACTAATCGTCATGTATCATTGTTAGAACTGGAGAACACACTTTTTTAACGAGTTATTGAGAGGACTTTCCAGTGCCTATTTGGACCTCTTAGTTTAACTAATGATTAAAGATCAGTGAAACCATTGGATTACTAAATTAAAGAAAATTTAATTTCAAGGACAAAAGAAATTTTCATATTTTTTTTAACAAATACTTCCTTTAAAACCTATAAATTCAGCCAAGTATCAATATGAAGATTAAAGCATGCAAACTTCAGGTTTATTGCGATTGAATAGTTCAAGCTTCTTAGTTTTTGTAGCTTTCGATCAGAATAATCTCTTTGAAAATCTACTATAATTTAACAAACCATTTCCGAATGGTTTTTTCATCGAGCACGAATAAAATATATATAACCATTTTCTAGTATGAACAGAGTTTTTTCATAAAGAAATGTGATACCGATTTATCCATGTTTTTAAGTAGTAATAGTTTCTGCTTCTTCTTCTTTACTGGCGTAGGCACCGCTTACGCGGTTATAATCGAGTTAACAACAGCGCGCCAGTCGTTTCTTCTTTGCACTATTTGGCGCCAATTTGAGATACCAAGTACAGCAAAATCTTGCTGAGAATATTTCTGTCGAATTCTTCTAAGACCGACTCATTAGATGATGTCATTTTTCATGCCTCCGCACCATATAACAAGGCGGGAATAATGAGAAAACTTTATTTTTTAGTTGCCTACTCAGTCCAAAGGGATATCTGTTGGCAAGAGTAATCCTTCGTTTCATTTCAGGGATAATATTGGTTTTGGTGTTAATACTGGTTTTAAGATATACGATAATTATCTATGACTTCAAAGTTATGACTGTCAACAGTGACGTGTGCGCCAAGTCGTGTCTTGTTCTCGTTCACAACCAGACTCATACGCTTCGCTGCCTTATCCATTCTGGAGTGAGCAGGACTAACGGCGCGGTTGTTGAGGCCAATGATTTCAATATCATCAGCGTACGCCAGCAGCTGTACACTCTTTTAGAAGATGGTACCTTCTCTGTTTAGTTCTGCAGCTCGAATTATTTTCTCCAGAAGCAGGTTGAAGAAGTTACACGAAAGGGAGTATCCTTGCCTGAAACCTCATTTGGTATCGAACTTTGGTGTTGCACAACTGCGAAGATGGCTTGGGATGATCGAGGAGGTGGTATTTGTCGATTTGCCTTTCACGGATCTGTTACAAGATTTGGCGCTTGGTGAAAATTTGATTGCTAGCATATTTTCCAGGTCTAAAAGCATGCTTAAAGGTACAATCAGTTTGTTGACGATGGGCTTCAGTCTTTCACACACTACAATCGATAATACCTTATATGCGACATTAAGGAAGCTTATCCCACGGTTATTGGCGCAGGTCCCCGTTTTTTGGATTGGGCAGAGCAAATTTAGATTCCAATCGTCAAGTATCGCCGCCGTATTTGAATAGTTCGCCCGGTAAACCATCAGCCTCTGCCGCTTTTTTGTTCTTCATGTGGGTAATTACTATTCGAACATTATTATAGTCGAACAATGGAACATCTGTTGTCATCGTTGGGGAATCGTGTTCGAAAGTAGTATAAAGTTTTCTACACATTTATATAGCGAAGCTGACAGATTTCTGCGAACCATTAAATATATCGGAGTTTGTATCGTCTAAAATTAATTTAATTAATTTAAGCCCTTCCTTATTTGTTTTATTTATTACATTTGCTCTGCCCAATCCAACTAATGTTGCACCAAAACGTTTAAATTAATTCTCAAAATTATTATGATTGTATCTAAACGCTGATTTCTTATAAATTGAGGGTTATTAAAGAGTTCAGATCCTTTGAAATTAACATAATTAAAATAGTATTCTTTCAGCTGTGGCATTTAAATTGCAGCACTAAATAAATTAACGATGAACATAAAAATTAGTTCAAATCTACTGAGTATCTTTTTATTTCATATTAAAAATTCCTACACAATTCCGTTGTCCAGTATACCCAGCTACTAACAGCAAAGCAGATTCCTGCTATAGTATCCAGGGCAAGTAAATTGGGACCAATTTACAACAATAGGTGTATTATATACTTCTTTTTCGAAGTCTTCCAAATACCATAGGACTTCCATAATTCGAAATTTTGAATAGACATTAGAAGCCGTTTTTCATTCAATTTCATTCCATAACTCGAAGTCTCTCTAACAGGAATTTTTTTGGATTATTGTGTTTGGAGCTAGGAAAGTTCAACTAAAATGGATTTAATTCTTTTATGACCTTCTGATAGAAACGATACTATCTTTTCTGGCTGGGTTTTAATTTTTGGTTTCTTATGATCGGACTGTTGAAAGTGAAAGCCATTCGGCGGACCTATTATTCTTATTTGATTTTCGGTCTGAGCATTTGTGCTACTCAAGTACTGAGAAGGTCTTTTTTTACTTAAAAAATGGATTTAACTTCGGTTCCACCGAATATTCGAATATCCCATTTCCGTTGACTCGCATAAAATTCAAATAGTATGGTTATATAGTAAATAATCTTAACCCTTTATAACTCAACTTCATCATTTAATACAATGACTGGCTTTTTGCATAGCTTTCAGCAAATAAAAAAAAACGTATATTTTGGTTTTTCAATATTTTATTCTTAAAAGGATATTATCCTACTTTAAGGGTTTGTAACATATATGTCACATTGTGTTAATATGTCTGAAATTTATGTTTAAGTAGTATGAAATAGTTTGAAGCAATTATTATTTTTATTGTAGCATAACGCTACTCCACATTTAATACCAACAGTTTGTGATACCCCATTGCATCCTGGTAGCTTACATCGTATCCGTTTTTCTGCCCATTCTGGCCAATGACCAATTTGATCCTGTCTTATCGGCATCGGTGGAACATATTGTGTTGGTCCCTTATGTTTTTTTGCTTCAATTTCTTCCTCTTTTTATAACGGACTTTATTTCTATTTTACATAACACTATAGCAACCTCTTGACGAAAATCGGCTGAGGGCAAATGTTGTCCTTCAATGTTATTTACCTTGGGCACTCTCCTATATAGCAGCCATGCATTAGACATGGCTAGGTCTAAAAAGTGGTAAAACAGTCGAATTTGCCAACGCTTACTTCGCAATAATATTTTATATCTGCCCATTATGCTGTCGATCAAATCAACTCCACCCATGTGGCGATTGTACTCACAAACTATTTGCGGTCGTTCTATCTGTATATACTTTTTATTTTTTTATCAAAGCGTTTTACATTGGATTTGGGTTGCTCCTCAACAAAATTAGAAGCCAGAGTGACAATCCTTCCAATCCTTCCAAGCCACAGTGGATATATCTACTCGTTCAATGTTACCGACGAACTCTTCTGAGTATCCTCTTTCCTTCTTCAATAACGCTTTCTCTCCTTGGTGTTTACAATCAGGTATTCTGTTTCGTCGAATTGTTCCGAGACTATGTATTCCCCTTTTGGAAAAAAA
>NW_017535330.1:108992-114020 GCF_001853355.1 Bactrocera latifrons
ATTGCTATCTAGAGTCTCGTCTCCTGTAAAACGAAGTTGATGTTCGTTCAAAGATAGGTTTTTTTTCTTCCATAGCACACTAATTTTAGATTTTTTCTATTTCCTGATGATCCTGGTGCACTCTGCACATTATTTTCACTGACGGCCATAGGCAAAATCGTCAAACTATCTTCACATTCGTCATCTTCTATTATGTTTTCAAAACACAAATCATCCAAATCAGTGGGGTCAAAGTCTGGATCTGCAATGCTATCGTCATCAAAATCAAGTCCTTCAACGCTTTCTTCGTAATCCATAAGAATATTTTCGATTTCATCCTCTGTTAATTTTATATTAGGCGTACTAATAAAATACAGTTATAACACAATGTTGCAGATATGTCACAAAGCATTATTACCTGCACATAGCGAAAATATAAATATTGTAGCTTTTTAATAATTATAGTTCAAAACAATGAACTCGCCTTTCGAACTCCACAAAAAAAAACAAACGTTTAATTTTATATTTTTTATATATATATTTTTTTTGAATTATTGAAAAATTACACAATAGAGGCTTGACACGATCAGCACAACTTTAAATCAAACATTTTAAACAGCTGATCAAAACACGTGGGACAGCAGGTGGTACAATAAGTGTTCAAACCAGTTTGTACCAGCGTTGTAACATTAATATAAATATGGTTTCTATGTTCATATGAACAATTGTTAGCATAAAACCGGTTTGTTACAGATATGTTACAAGATGCYATAAAGGGTTAAAGATCTTAAATAAATTTAGTTTTCGCAAGTTAAGTTAGCACAGTATGTCAACCATGATCCCTTAAGTTACATCGATTGCTTTTCAGTTTATCTCTCTCAGTAGCGAGTACTATTTCTCATCTATCCTAATTTGTTCATTTCTTTTGTCTAATTTATTGCTCTCTCAATGAGAGAGAATGAGAACTGCGAAAACAAAATATTTTTGAATTTCGAAAAATCACTGAACGTCTTTTTAAMTTTTTTATACTAAAAGCCATTTATTTAAATAAATGTTTTTTTAATATTACAGTGCAGCTGCATGCTCCATACTCCGCGTTGGCCACATCTGCCCTTCTGCGCTTCCAACAACAACAGCAACAAAAATCCATTGCAACACATGCACAAATACTTGTCAATTCGCCAGGAATGTTGCAAAATCTGAGTGGTAACGGTGTTGGTACCGCTGTCAGTCTCGGTCTTAAATCTTTCCATAATCCCACAATRAATATGCAAAACTTTGCTCCACCGACGCTGTCAGTACGTTTCCCCACGTTGAAGACACATGCGCATCATTTATTGGACATTCCTATGAGTACCGCTAGCCTTTTAAATCATCACAGRCAGCACCATSCTCACCATGGGACGCAAACGACTAGCCTTGCGTCAAGCCACGCCGTCGCCAGTAACACCTCCCCACAACTACAACTAACAACTGCGAGCGGCAGTAATATTAGTATGAGTAGTAGCAAYAACAGTAGCACTAATGCGTCTGCTAGCAGTGGCGGCAGCAAAAGAAAACGCTCGTGGTCGCGTGCAGTGTTCAGCAATTTGCAGCGCAAAGGACTAGAAATACAGTTCCAACAGCAGAAGTACATAACAAAGCCCGATCGGCGTAAACTCGCGGCGCGCCTCAACCTYACCGATGCGCAGGTTAGTAGAGCCGTATTATCCATAGCATTGCAAATTTTTTGGTATTCTATAACCTTTTTCAGGTTAAGGTCTGGTTCCAGAATCGCCGCATGAAATGGCGCCACACTCGTGAAAATCTGAAAAGTGGCCAGGAGAAGCAAATACCGTCAGCGTCTACAAGTGCTGCGKTGTCCAATCACAAACAAGAGAGTAGCGTGCAAGCGGGTAATAATGAAAAGCAAATCATGGACGGTTATTCCAGTGACGATTCGTCATATGGTGAATTAAGTGAGAATGAAGACGAAATTGACGTGGTGCAATGAATTAATTATAATATGATATATTATATTTATACGAGTATTAGGTTGTCAAAAAAGTCTTGCGGTATTTTCRCTAGTTGGCGCTGAGAGCGCGTAGTTCTAGTTAGTCGCATCGGGTCATGCTATACCTTTTTTGAAAGGTCATTTCACGCGCTAACACGTGTTTGATTGATTGTCCTTTATTTTAAGTCGTTCGTGAGTTATAGCGTCGCAAACATGKAGCAAAATAAAGAGAAAATACGGCATATTTTACAGTACTACGGATACTACGATAAAGGCAAAAATGCATCACAAGCCGCCAATAAAATTTGTGCAGTTTATGGACCCGGTACAGTCTCCACTTCCACCGCACAACGATGGTTTCAACGTTTTCGTTCTGGTGTAGAGGTGGTCGAAAGAGACCGGCATAGTAGCAGCCGTAGCATCGGTCAAGAGCTGGGCATGAGTCATCAAAAAAAAAAATTTATGAACAATTGAAAATTCAATAAAAATACCGCAAGAAATAGCGCAAGACTTTTTTTACAATCTATTATTTTACTCTGCTTACACTACTCATTAATTGTATGCAGATATCAACAAAAGTACTCGTACATATACTCAATAACATAAAGAAACCAAAAAAATGTATAATAAAGCATTCATATTTATTTACTCTTACAATTTTTGTTACTCATTAGCATTTAATTAAAATAAACTTGTTACGATATTGTTAATTTTTTTGTGTATGAAAATAAATAAATAAATATATATGTATTTATGTCCAATATACTTTTTTAAAGAAATCTTACGCCAGATACGTTAAAATTTACTTACTAGATGGTGTGAGGCTTAATAGGAGCCGTTGTACAAATGGGCGTGTCACCGCCCACATTTTGGTGAAATCACATATCTCGCAACCTTACCATCTGATATAGACGAAATTTAGTACGTGACAATTTACTCATATTCCTATATCACAATGCGAAAATGGACAAAATCGGAATACAACCGCGCAGTTATATAATTGAAATTCAGGGAAAATCCTTTCCTGACAGTATTAACTCTGTGTGCCAAAACGAAATCACATGTGTGCACACAAAATCTCATTTCWCTCGTGTCGCCAATTCTCCGCATGCTTGTCGCACATATTCACTGTTTAAAGAACGAACGCAAAATGGACTGTATGTCGTGTATGGCGAAACGATTTCATACAGATCGAACGCACATGTTTGTCGTGTATGGCCACTTTGAGCCCCCATAAAGATTTTCGAGCTTCCGGTTGATTTTATACCGCATATATCGGTCAATATTTCAGTTATCAAAGAAAATTACAAAACGTGTTCATAACAGTATATCTTTGTGCTTCAATTAAATAAAATTTGACAAAAACTTAACCTACCAATCATATGTATAACTAATATCAGGATTTTCGAACATCTGACTGATATTACTCCATGTGCTTGGTGATTATATGTAAAGTAACTTAATGAACCACAGGGAACTTTTTTTTAATAATGTCATGATAATAATTAATAGATAAAATCGGACCCATAACAAGTTTGCTGCATGGTCACCTTTGGGAGCCAGGGGAAAGTGGAGGTCCTTGGTATAAATTTGTTTTCAAATTTTCCTTGGAGCTCGATGAAACTGCGTACTACACAGTGACTCGTTCTGGGTGAAGTTCCGTCTCGGAAATTATTTCTGGATTTTATTAACACTGTGTATGCAAATTTTACTTGTTTACATGTACGTTTAGATTAAAATGGTATTCCTTCTTTAGTAATTTCAATAATTTTTTGGGCAAATTCCAGGCAAATTATCGATCGTATTGATCGTCATCTAACACTAGGTTGCTAGTCTTGGATTTGTCTGAATTGGGGGTGAAAAAGTCGCGATTGTTTCACGGTCTTCTGGCGATACTTCCAGATTCGGCAAATATGTTTAACAACCTCATAATGRCTACTGGTGGGAGTTGCGTCAAAATCCCGTCTGAATTCCTCTAAGTATTCATTTTTAAAAAATAACCTGACAAACTAAAAAAAATTAAGTTCATTACTCACACAGATAAAAGTTATTACGGAATGTTTTGGAGCACGATTCGTGCGCYACCCTGTATWTTGTATATACATTGTGATAAAAAATCACCGGATTTCAAGAAAATGTCTTTTGCTAATCGGTATGCCATTTATGAGYGCGATCTACCAACCGAATYGTTTGCAGTAGCTGCTTAAGTCGGTTCATCTCACGAGTGCATTCCGAATTTTATAATGGCCCAAATATTTAACAAAGAATTTGTCTMAAATTTTGTATTTCTAAMTAAATYTCGTCTGCGGGATCGTTGCGAATGYTGGAAAATGCTTATGACATGCYTCGTTCTGGAAAACCTTTGACMTCTTCAACTGCTTGCTCGACTTGTCCCGATAAAAATTAATATTTTTCAAAAAGAGTACGATTGTGACCGAATTTAAAGCCAAAAACGCAATGAATACCATCGATCMACCACCGTWYTCACCAAATATGGCTCTGTGTATTTTTTTTTTTCGTGTTYCCCAAACTGTAACGGACGCTTCGTGAAACCCGTTTTCAGTTAGACAAAATTCACGGAAGGAGATGAAGGCCATTACGAAGTCTTCAAAACTCGTTTTGTGTTTTATTTACAATTTCGGGGTACTTTTTGCCATAATGTATTACTTATATATATGTATATGTATTTGATATCATAAATATCAATACTTCTTCTATAATTTTAAYAGGTTAATAATATTCTGCCTTTGTCTAAGTTTGACCTGAACGTCGAAGTGATAAAGATGTTTAGCCAATAAAAAAGCGCCAGTTTTTGGGCGACAAGGACGACTTCTACCGGGCAACAACAATTCYGTGACTGCCGTTAGAACTCAAATGAGCGTATAAACACATTATTATTGTGTTTAATGGTATTTCCTTGTGTCTCTGCCTCTTGTGGCCTTCAGAACAGGATATATTATAGAATCATTGTCGATCAATGGTTCAGTTTAATTCTTTAAATCTCACTTACTTGGTAAAAAAAAAAATCATCTTACAGTGCATTAAAAAATAACGTT
>NW_017535330.1:114605-152232 GCF_001853355.1 Bactrocera latifrons
GAAATTCAGGGATGAGAAAGACTATGGTATGTCTCAACTTAATAATATATAAAGATAATCGAACTTCCGGGTGACTTATACCGTGGGGTACCGAATATAATAAKAACRRTGTATCYYTGTGCCTAAAGTAGGTAAATTTGAGCRAAAACTTGACGTACCCSCCATATAACTAATTCAAGGATTTTCGAACATCCRGCTGGCTTTACTTTAGTTKTTTAGTAAGTGGCATGTTAATAGAGATAAATGTGGTATTGAGAAAATAAGATAAAATGSGGCCGATACTACCCCAACTTCCATGTTCTATATATAATCGTTTTCGTTTTTCTAACAAACGAGGAGTTATGCATAGTCCTATGTATATATAAAATTGCTTGGATTCCTCCAAGTTGCAAGAGTATAAAGTGTTCGATTGTACCCGAGCTTAGTCCTTCCTTACTTGTTTCAGTACGTTTTTTTCAAAGTAAGAGTTTGATTACAATAATGATGCGTTTGTTGCCAGGTCTCTGAGGACTGTTCCGTGTTGTACTTAAAGATATATCTAGTGCTTTTTTTAACACAATTTTTTAGCTTCTCTTAGTAATTTCTTTAAAAACAGAGAACAATAGCTTTGTCCTTACTTTTAGATGTCATATAATATCTCCCTTTTCCTGGTTTTGTCATCTATGCTTCCACTTTCTCCATAAAGGTAAGAAAAACTTTTTACAAAACTTAACTTAACTTGTATTTAAGTTCTTTGCAGTTATTTAAAAAATTTGCTTCAAAACGTTTCTTATACTAAGCACTCTTTTTTCGTAATTCACGGCCTGACGTCAGCTACTAAGAAGATCAAAAAATACTGACCAATTTTACGAGTCAGTAATCCCAATTAAMATGTGTTAATTTGCAAAATAATAATACAAATTCTGAGAATTGATCGCGCACGCGAAGTACGTCATTTTTTGACTGTACACTGTGTACAGTGAGTGCTCTATTTACATGACCAAAACTGTAACGAAGTACACATATGAATGTATATGAAAGCGCCAAGTTCACGCTGGCTAATTGAGGGAATTCTGCAGTGATCAGCGAAACTCGATATTAAAAATAACACACTAGATATAAGTTGATAAAACCTTCTAATATAACATGTTAAGTAAACACATATATATGTAAGTATAGCCACATATGCTTATACTCGTAACTGYATGGGTAAAAATAATAATTTGTAGAAAACACGCAAAGAGAATAGAAATGAAAATACCCGATTGTATATGCCGTTGTACGGCGATGAAATGGAATGGAGTGCCTCAAATAACAGCAGTAACTACAATCGCTTCCACCACCATTGCCACCACCACTATGCCACTGCTTCAAAACCATACGAGAAATGACAAAAACACCAATAAAATAGTAACAAAAATTATGAAAACACACAAAAGTCGTCCAATGSTTGTACAATAAATTCTTTTGAGAATACTTTAATAGTTGATCGTGGTGCGGCATTGAGCGTAGATCAGCGAGCGTGAAATGCTGAAAGTGCATAAGTATAATCTGTACGGTTACAAAAGTCTAAGACGATATCAAGGACAAATTCTGAAATATTTTACAATTGAACAGCTGAGTGCTGCTAACAGCTGTCGAAAAGTGAAAAGTGTGCAGCAGCAACAACAATATGGGAAATGTCCAAGCACGACAATGCGATGCCCAGGGCATGGTTCAGCGCCGTGGAAGTGAGTACTTGGTTTTGCATAGTTTGAGGCTTACAATAATACTTGTAAAATTAATAATAAAGGTATGTCGTGGAACTTCCGTTATCCGTTGATGAAGCGCCGCGATCAAACAGCAACGATCGTTCATAATATGAAAATGAGTATCGCGGATTGGCTTGATTTGCTCGGTTTGCAGCAGTATGAAAGTGAGTAATAYTGTAAATTGAAATTTCAATACAAGAATATTTAAATGCAACATATTTTTATGAAAAAACTTTTGCTGCACCGAAGCTATAATACCCTTACAGTTCCTAGTATATATGTATAGTATGTAAAGTATATAATAATTTGTAAAATTTTTTTCATTCAACGTAAAATGTTTTGCTAGTTCTTTCTAACCACCTTATTTAGTGTAAACAACCAACATATCTAATTAAAGCTACTTAATTATATATTATCAATTGCAGGCGCAAGGACAATTTCCTTAAGCTATCGCACACTCATATATTTAGGTTGTCAAATATCTCCCTTCCACTCTTTTGYTCTTTATTCAATGCTTTATAAAAAGTGTTACAGAGGGCAACTTCATAATACCCCTCTCGTTGAAACTCCACTCCCTATTTGCGAAGAATTCGGACATCCACTTTTCACAAGCTTCTTTTGAGGGCGTTCGCCATGGACAAGAATAGGTGGTAATCACTTGACGCTATGTCCGGGCTATATGGTGGATGTGATAAAATCTCCCATCCGAGCTCCCATAGCTTTTGACGAGTCATCAACAAAGCGTGTGGTCTGGCGTTGTCCTGGTGGAACACTACACCATTCCTCTTGACCAATTCTGCACGCTTCGGATCGATCTCCTGCTTCAAGCGGTCCAGTTATTAGTAGAAGATGATTGAATTAAGCGTCTTGCCATATGGGATCAGCTCATAGTGCTTGCTTCCCTTCCAATCTCACCAAGCCCACAGCAAAAACTTCCTGGCCGTCAATCCCGGCTTGGTCACTGTTCGGGACGATTCACAGGCCTTCGCTCACGACCGTTTTCGCTTGATATTGTTTTTCAAYTTTTCGTCGCCAGTTGCCATCCGCTTTAAAAATGGGTCGAGTTCGTTTCGTTTTAGCAGCATATCGCAGGCGTTGATTCGGTCCAGAAGGTTTTTTTTTGCGTCAAATCATGCGACACCCAAACATCAAGCTTTTTTGTGTATCCAGCCTTCTGCAGATAGTTTAAAATGGTTTGGTTACTAACTCCCATCTTCTGGGCGATGTCACGAGATGCCACCTGCCGGCCTAACTCGATATTTTCCATGTTTTGATCGTTATTCGTCGTCACAGGTCTTCCGCTGGCTTATCCATGACGTCGTTTTCACCCGCTCTGAATCGTCAAAACCATTCTTCCGCAGTTCGAAGTGACAGAGTACCACCCCCCAAAACACCATTAATGTCACATGTTTCTCTAGGGGATTTGCCTTTAACGAAGGCGTTAGTGAACTCCATATTTACACGTCTATAACTGTTGAACGCAATATCCAACCTAATCATGCATAGCGTCGTTCTGTGGGCTATGTTAAGACCTTTCAAAGATGTATAGTATTGCTTGGTACGCGCTCTGTAGCGTTTTATATATCGCCGCGAAATTCAAAAGGCAAGAAGAAAGGGAGGTATTTGACAACCTAATACATGGTCAACCAGAAGTTGGAATATCGTTATATCAGTGCAAGTAATTAACCCATATTTATTTGTATTTAGCTGCAATTGGTTGTGCGGGTTCTGATATAAGGATTTTCCGCTATAGGTGGGCAATGCCAGAGCATTATCCAATTATTATACCGGCACCTATAAAGCTCTTTTCTATCATATCAACATTTAATTTCAATTTAATGTCAATGACGCATTTATTTATTGCGATATCGCACTTTTAGTAGTTTTTAGCATAACCGTTACATGAGTAGTGAGAAATCTTATTTTGAAACTGTCCGGGTGTCGGAAAGATTTGTCTTGAGTAATTTTTGCCAATTTAGTTTAAGTGGGGTAGAAGATGGCCATTAAACCGTACCGAATCCACGCTCACTTTTTCGAAACTGTTATAGTCACAGCTCAAATATAGTTATTTATGCTTTGAGGGTAAACAGTTTTATAATAAATCACATTTACATAAGACAAGATTATAAAAAGCTTTTATTTTAGCCAACTTCCAAATGTATAATACTGTCGAAGATATTCTTGATTTAACTGATTGCGGTTTAAGGCACAGGGGCATACGTCAGAGCAGTCATCGAGCAAAAATGCTATCAAGCTTGATGGGTGTACAGGCAAAGTGCCGACAGTCGCTGAACATTGAGGGTAAGTTTTGTATTTGCATTCATTTAAAGATCTTATATTTAATTATTTAGTTTTGAATATTTTTTCAAAATCTATATAAACGAATAATTATTTTTATTAGCAGCTTCCACCTTACCCCGCTCGGTGTCMAAGCGAAAAAACTCTTGCCCACCAATGTATTTATCGGGCGATTCTAGTGATATAGAGAGATCGCTGCAACGTAATTGCAGTAATCGTAATTCATTTTCCAACTTTAGAACTAACAGTAAGGACTCTAAGCGCCTGACTTTTAATGCTTCGGATATGATGTGAGTACAATTTTATTTTTAATTAATGATACGCATTTAAAATTCATTTAGCATAATTTAACAAGCAAGCGTTTTCTTTATATTAAAACAAGAAGAAACGTTACCTTTGGTTGTCCCGAAGAAATACGTAATACCCTTCACAAATAAGAAGTCTCCATACAACTGAATTTCCAGCATAAATCGGTCAGTTTGTTTGGTAGCTATATGCTATAGTGGGGCCATATCGGTGGTTTTAACAAATGACCTGGTTCTTGGAAAGAAAAGTGAAACTTCAGATCGATATCCAAGCTAAGCTCCACTAAGCGCGTTACGGTTATCATTTATATATATATATTTTATAGGATCTCCTTCTTGGTGTTACAAACTTCGTAGCAAATCATATATTCGTAAGCACTCTGGGAAGGTTGGTCATGTCATACCGCTGCAGCGGTTCAATAACAACTTAAGATACAGGGCCAATATTTAGCACAGGAAATCACAATAGAAAAGCCAAAGTGAATTTTGTATGCCTTGAAAAGTCCGCCTTCTAAAAGTTTTAACTTACAATTCTAATTTGTCGTTTATCTAACTTTGTTCTAATGATCTCTTTGCTCTCAGTAAGGGTAGCTTCTGGGATCTTACCAGACGCCATTTGCAGAAGCTGTATGGAAGAAGATGAGGTGGAAACAACTCAACACTTCSTTGTTAACTGTTCCGCGTTTTCGAGGTCAAAATTTAAACACTTTTGAAGCGCATACCTTCAGAGCTAGCGGGAGTGAAAATCAAATGCCTGTGCAAATTTTTATTGGCTTTTAAGCGTCTTGCTAATTTATGAGTTCGAACACAGGAGTTCTTCTTTTCTATGGCGTAAYAAAGGACTACAWATGGCAGTCCACGTGGGATCTCCGATCAGCCATCTAACCCAACTTTGTTAACAAAATATTGAACGTCCAAAAATTACATTAAAAACTTTTACATTTGTGTTTAACCACCATAGAAATTTGTATGCTTAAAATCTTAACTGGAATACAAATGTAGTAATATAAGGGGTATTCTAATCGAAGTACAGGTCGCATTTCTGACTTTTATCACTTCCACTTTTATCGAAAAGAAATCCCTAACAAATTCTTCTTCTTCTTGATTGGCGTAGTCACCGCTTACGCGATTATAGCCGAGTCAACAACCGCGCGCCAGTCGTTTCTTCTTTTCGCTACGTGGCGCCAATTAGATATTCCAAGCGTAGCCAGATCCTTCTCCTCTTGGTCCTTCCAATGGAGTGGACGTCTTCCTCTTCCTCTGCTTTGCCGGCGGGTACTGGGTCGAATACTTTCAGAGCTGGAGGGTTTTCGTCCATCCGGACAACATGACCTAGCCAGCGTAGCCGCTGTCTTTTAATTAGCTGAACTATGTCAATGTCGTTGTATATCTCGTACAGCTCATCTTTCCATCGGATGCGATATTCGCCGTGGCCAACGCGCAAAGGACCATAAATCTTTCGCAGAACTTTTCTCTCGAAAACTCGCAACGTCGACTAATCCGTTGTTGACATCGTCCAAGCCTCTGCACCATATATCAGGACGGGAATTATGAGTGACCTATAGAGTTTGKTTTTTGTTTGTCGAGAGAGGATTTTGCTTCTCAATTGCCTACTCAGTCCGAAGTAGCACCTGTTGGCAAGAGTTATCCTGGGTTGGATTTATAGGCTGACATTGTTGGTGATGTTTACGCTGGTTCCAAGATAGACGAAATTATCTACAACTTCAAAGCCCTGACTATCAACAGTGACGTGAGTGTCAAGTCGCGAGTGCGACGATTGTTTGTTTGATGACAGGAGATATTTCGTCTTGCCCTCGTTCACTGCCAAACCCATTTGTGTTGCTTCCTTGTCCAGCCTGGAGAAAGCAGAACTAACGGCGCGGGTGTTGAGGCCGATGATATCAATAACACTCTTATAGAAGATGGTAATTTCTCTATTTAGTTCTGCAGCTCGAACTATTTTCTCCAGAAGAAGGTTGAAAAAGTCGCACGATAAGGAATTGCTTTGTCTGAAACCTCGTTTGGTATCGAACGGCTCGGAGAGGTCCTTCCCGATTCTGACGGAGCTTTTGGTGCTGGTCAACGTCAGCTTACACAGCCGTATAAGTTTTGCGGTGATACCAAATTCAGACATTGCGACATAAAGGCAGCTCCTTTTCGTGCTGTCCAAAGCAGCTGTGAAATCGAAGAAGAGGTGGTGAGTGTCGATTCTCCTTTCACGAGTCTTTTCCAAGATTTGGCGCATGGTGATATCTGGTCGGTTGTTGATTTTCCAGGTCTGAAGCCACACTGATAAGGTCCAATCAGTTTGTTGACGGTGGGCTTTAATCTTTCACACAATACGCTCGATAGAACCTTATATGCGATATTGAGGAGGCTTATCCCACAGTAGTTGGCGCAGATTGTGGGGTCTCCTTTTTTGAGGATTGCGCATAGCACACTTAAATTCCAATCGTTGGGCATGCTTTCGTCCGACCATATTTTACAAAGAAGCTGATGATTATCAGTTCTTCGCCGCCGTTTTCGAATAGCTCGGCCGGCAATCCATCGGCCCCCGCCGCTTTGTTGTTCTTCAGGCGGGTAATTGCTATTCTTACGTCTTCATGGTCGGGCAATGGAACGTCTGCTCCATCATCATCGATTGGGGAATCGGGTTCGCCTTCTCCTGGCGTTGTGCGTTCACTGTCATTCAGCAGGCTGGAGAAGTGTTCCCTCCATAATTTAAGTATCGGTGACTAGATCACCTTTGGGGGTTCTACAAGAGTGTGCTCCATTCTTGAAACCTTCTGTAAGCCGTCGCATGTTTTCGTAGAATTTTCGATCATTATCCCTGTCTTCCAGCTTATTAAGCTCTTCGTACTCACGCATTTCGACCTAGTTATTTTTTTGTCTATCGGTATCTATCCAATCCCGCACGTGTTGTGGTCGGTCGTAACGTTGCGAGGTAGGCAGCCTGTTTCTCTCCGCTGCGACACGGCACTCCTCGTCGTACCAGCTGTTGTACTTTCCGAAAACCAATGGTTTCGGTTGCAGCTGTACGTATGGAGTATGAAATGCCGTCCCACAGTTCCCTTATACCGAGTTGTTGACGAGTGCTCTCAGAGACCAGGAGTGCAAGCCGAGTAGAAAATCGTTCGGATGTCTATTGTGATTGCAGCTTCTCGACGTCGAACCTTCCTTGTGTTTGATGGCGTGTGTTTATTGCTTCACAGAGGCGCTTGTAAATCTTGGCTGCAACAAGATAGTGGTCCGAGTCGATGTTARGACCTCGGAGCGCACGCACATCTAAAACACTGGAGACGTGTCTTCCGTGACAACAATGATCGATCTGGTTGGTGGTTTTTCGATCCGGAGACAGCCAGGTAGCTTGATGTATCTTCTTATGCTGGAATCTAGTACTACAGATAACCATATTTCGGGCCCCAGCGAAGKCGATCAGCCTCAACCCATTTGGGAATGTTTCCTCGTGGAGGCTGAATTTACCGACCGTACTGCCGAAGATACCTTCTTTGCCCGCCCTGGCGTTAAAGTCGCCAAGCACGATTTTGACATCGTGTCGGGGGCAGCTCTCATAAGTGCTTTCCAAGCACTCATAAAATTCATTTTTTGTCACATCGTCCTTCTGTTCCGTCGGGGCGTGGGCGCAAATCAGCGATACGTTGAAGAACCTCGCTTTGATGCGGATTGTACTCGGCGACAGAGTCTCTCTCCCACCACGAAGCCCACACCAAACTTGCCCTCCTTTATATGGCCACTGTAGTAAATGCCACAAAGACCTACTCGTCTTTGTCCTTGACCCGTCCATCGCATTTCTTGGGCAGCSGTGATGTCAGCCTTTATTTTTACGAGAACATCAACCAGCTGGGCAGCGGTACCTTCCCAATTAAGAGACCGGACATTCCAGGTGCATGCCCCCAATTCGTAGTCCTTATTTCGTTTGCCTTGGTCGTCATCAAAAGTGGGGTCTCTCATCCGAGGCTGTTGATGCGTTTTCATTGGGTTGGTTTTTGTTACGTGACGGGTCCCAAACCCAGAGCATGGAAGGTCCCAGGACCGGAAGTCGTGAGCTGCTTGAGTCATATGTAAAAGAATCGTCCACTCCCAAGTGAATGGCGATCAGAGAACTTTCCTAAATTGGGTGAACTTCTACACATGACTCCATCCTCCCGCTAACAAATTACTTCGGTGGAAATATGATCAGCTAAATTTATGTATTCTGGTAGCATAAAAAGAGGTTTTTCTAACCCATTTATAATCATTCAATGTCTTTCGACATGACTCATTCATTCTTATTCAACGTAAAAAAATCTCAAACCAAGTGTTTATTGGGAAATGATCTGTCTCAGTTGCCGCTTTGAAAATTGTGTTCATAATAAAGGAGAAATTTTCTTTCTTATGTTATTAGTACTGTAAAAATTGTTCACCTTTTTTTAAAGTAGCTTTTTAAAGTTAGTTAACGCTGATCATTTTCTTTCTAGCCCAAATGTGAATGTATTCTCAGTATTTGCTCATTTGAAATTTACGATTCTTAGTTATTGTTAAAAGTAATACCAAATATCCAAAAAGTTACGTTGTATAATTCAAATTGGCACTAATAATTGAAGTCAACTTAAGATAGTTTAACATATTCTCACAGATTTATTTTTATTGCATAATAAAAATTAAATATCCACTTCATAACTTTTTTGCATCTGAACAGTAGTCAATGCCGTCCAGGAGAAATGTAGCGCCGAGATATGCGCATGCGTCATCTCGAAAAACAATTGAGAAATATCCTTTGTGCTCACGGCTCGTTGTCAGTCAAAAATATTTGGGAACCTGAGGGTTGAATGAATAATAACAAGACTTTCGAAGGCGGCCTTTTGACACCTAAGTATAAGCAAAACTGCTCTTCGTTGTTTTTCTTGATTTACGATTACGTACAATAGGTTAGGGGTGTTGTAGAAGTTGCAAAAGTTGAACGGTTGGAGCATTAGAACACTGAAACTGGAGTTGTAATGTTGCAAATGTGAACGCGAGAGCAGCTGTAGAGCAAAAGGATATCAGAAAATGAAGAGAATTTAAGTATTGCATATGCATGTATGTGAGAGTGTGTTTTATTACAAATTCTGAGAAGCAAGCGGCATCAAAATCAAGCAGCAGCAGGGTATGCGGACACAAAAAATACCTTTTGGGCAGGGCCAGCAAGTATGGCAAGTTTTCATTCAGCTACAGAACGAGTCAGACGGCCAGCATATACTTTTGTGAAAGGAAAACCGATTTTTTATAATTAAAATACTTGGAAAGTAAAAATTCAACTAAAAAGTAGGGAAAACGGCAACGAACTTCTTTTAGACAATTGTGTATAATTTCTTATAGAGYTTTTAAGAAATTTTTCGGGGAAATGAATTTAATAATTGGTAGACCGTKATTTTTGTTTATGAGTGAGTATATGTTTAGAATGGAGTTGAATTAATACCATAAAGTGCAGAATTTTTTTTTTCCTTAATTTCTATTATCGTATTGAATAGAAAAGTTTTTACTACATACTATCAAGCAAACAGTTGTAACCTTGATCTAGGCAAATCCCTGACCAATTATTTGCACTTTGAAAAAAGGTACTTCACTTTCAATGCTAGCCACTTGAAATACGGGCAAAGTGGTTAGCCAACAGGAAGTTGTGGCAAGTGGAACAGTAAAACAGAAAGCAAGGCAAATAGAGCAAAAACAAAACGAATAAAAACGCAAAGCTAACGAGTGAGAAAATATCCCAACTGTTTGTTTTTGTTTTGCATTTTGCTGCTTCCTCTTACCACCACCCACTTTTTACTATCAGCACCCCTTATTCGCGCGCGAGCTGCTTGCAACAACTGTTGTTCAAATTTACAATCTTCATTGCAGTTACGAGGAACTAGATCCTCCAGAAACGAATACGACAACAACAGAGGCAATAACAAAACCACAAAACTTAACCAACGAGATTACTGCCGATAGCTGTGCATCCGACAACAACAACACAATCCACACGATGGACAATGTTGGTGGAAGTGGTAACTTGAGCAGCAGTATTGGTGGCTCTACAGCATCTATTGTGGGTCAGTTGCRTCTACAGCAGCACCATCAACTCCCACCCAACAGCATGGCGCTGAGCACACCATCTAGCGAGCAACAAGAAGCAATTGCTTTGAAAAAAGCTTTAGAATGGGAGCTCAGTTTGGATGCAAAGGATTTACGTTCGCATGCCTGGTATCATGGACCACTGTCACGGCAACGTGCCGAGGAGATTGTACAGAGGGAAGGAGAATTTTTAATAAGAGATTGCGCCTCCCAACCAGACAATTATGTTCTCACCTGTCACACCAAAACGCAGGTGCTACATTTTGTTATAAACAAGGTAAGTGAGAGAGCAGAAAAGCTAATTGTGTGTTTTGAATTGTAGCAGACAACGGGCAAAATTATAGATTTAGTGCTGCTATGGCGACAAATATGTCGTTTCATTCCTTCTATCTCCGTCGCGTCGAAGAGATGTAACGACTTTAAAGGAGCTAGTAATACAACGTGTTTTCCAAAGTAAACAGGACTTAAGAAAAAACAGAACAAATGGSTTTTTCAGCAAAATAAATTTTTTTTTGTTCAAAATAGTCTGCTTCTGCTTTAATATAGCTTTGTTCTAGCTCGTTGGTCGGTATGGCCGCCAGTATGCCGGTGCAATCCTTTTGAATTGCCTCTACGTCTGCATAACGCTTTACTTTCACGAGCAAATGAGTTTTCTCGAAAAGAAAGAAGTCGCACGGTGCCATAACAAGTGAATACGAGGAGTGATAAATGGTTAAAATGTGATTTTTGGTCAAATAATGGGCCGYAAGCGTCGATCGATGAGAAGGATTCTGAGCAGTTTTTGGTCGTCAGTCAATTTGTGCGGAGCAAACCGTGCACATACCTTTCATAATCCCAAATGTTCGGTCAAAATGCGATAAATCGATGTTTTGGAAATGTTCAATTCCATTTCCATGAATTTAAATGATGATTTCGGCTGATTTTTGATGAATTCACTCACAGTTTCGATGCAATTTCCGGTGGTCTCGGGTTTTGATTGGCCCACATGTTGATTGTCATTTATGTCCTCATGACCACTGTGAAAACGTTGAATCCACTCGTGCACTCTGCTACGGGATAGGCAACCATCGCCATACACTTTTTTCATCAATTTAAAGGTTTGGTAAAAGTTTTACCAATTTTAAAACAAAATTTAATGTTAGCTCTTTGTTCGAAGCTCTTTTTCGCACCAATAACACAAACATAMTGACACTTAAAGCGCAATAACTTCACTTCCAATCGATGAAATTCTCACTGGAAAAGCACCAGTCGACACCAGCGGGCCCTAGATTCAAAAAGTCCTCTGTACTTTAGGAAGTTCCTTGTAGTCATTATGACATCCAATATATTCGAAATACGATCACTTTCACTTTCCATAGAACGGTAATTGTGTTTTTAAGCGAAATCAAATATTAAGCAGTTTTTCCAAAAAAAGGTTTCTGTTAGAGAGCTAAGTCAACTAAAATTTCACAGTCATTATATTCTTGTATCCGAGATGTGAAAAAATAAAAAGTATTTCAGCTTCAAAAATATTCCATACTTAAGAAATCTTTGGATCTGAAAWCCCTAGGATATATTTGAAGTTTTACTGGGCCCACTCTTGGTGCCAGAAATGATAGAAAAGTTTTTATGTTTTAATTGAACCCTGCCMATTTGACTACTATAATTAAGAGCAATATCGCTATTATGTAGGTGAACTTGGTTAAACCTCTAGTGAAGCTGTTCTTAATAATTGTAAAGCAGATTGTTAGAATTTTTAATTCATTAATTATTACTCATTACAGATTCTTTTACAACCTGAGACGGTCTACGAGCGCGTACAGTATCAATTTGAGGAGGATGCCTTTGATGCAGTGCCCGACCTTATCACCTTTTACGTTGGTTCTGGTAATTATTTGCCTTTGACTAAAAAATTCTYTATTGTAATATGTTCGGGAAGTCTAAATAAAATTTCATTTCTTCCAGGCAAACCTATTTCGGTAGCTTCCGGTGCTCGCATACAGTATCCCTGCAATCGCACATATCCTTTATCATTTTATGGACATAAAATTGTTGGCAATCATTTGCACACGCAAATGTTGGCTGGCATACGAGGTGCTAGCCCCCTTAATTCTCCACTAAGCCACAACGGGAATTTTCGGTTTGGGTCCGGTATTATAACACAACATACTCAACAGCAACAACCAGTACATAGCCCCATGTCATCACCGCCGCGTGTCAAACGCGAAATACCTCCACGTTTGCCATCAAAGAAACAGCGCTCTCAATCYCTCACGCCAGCACATGCCACGCCTACTAGTGTACGGCAATCGCATAATAGTGAATCGTGCTCAAGTGCTGATGGTATTATACAAGCAGCGCGTACTCCACCTAATGATAGCGTCAATAATCCGAATGGCTTCCGTGATCAKGGTCGTCGATTAAGTAATTTCGATAAGGAGGTGCTGGCTGGTGAGACGTCATTAGTTGGTGGGGATAATATAAATTTACAAAGTCATCTGGAGCACTTGGCGCAAGCGGGCAAACTACATGGCAATGGATTTCAAACGATCGCGCGATGTTCCGCTGTAACTGAGGCAGTAGATCATTTTAAATTCACCACACATTCATTGCCACGTCCCAATACTAATAACTTTCGCGGCAATAGCATTATGCGTATCTCAAGTTTGGCACGAGATTTTGGTTCAGATGCCATTGGTTTGAGCACAAGCTTAGAGGGCAGACAAATACCTGAGCTACCAGAGAAACCACCGAGTCCACCACCGAAGCCAGTACGTGCAAATAGTCAGACACGTAAAGAGAAGGAACAGCAACAGCAATTGGCAGCGCATCGCGCCGGTATTGTGGGGGTTGGTTATCACGCCAGTGGTTCGGATTCGGGCAATGGTTCTGGCGATTCGGTACAGAGCTCGATACCTGGTGACTCCAACGAGTTTACCCAACATCGTGGTGTAATAATAAAGAATCCACGCTTTTTGAGTAATTCAGCATCGTCGGCAGCTCTGAAGAGTCTTGCTGATTTCGATGTGATTGCAGCAGAAGAGCAGCTTTTCACTATGGAGATACCCGATTTCAAGCCGGTAAGTGGGTATCTAGCCGGAGTAAAATTTCAATTAGGCTTCGACTTTAATCAATATGAATAGTATCCAAGATCGTAATTATTAGTCATTAAAAAGATGATTGCTTTGGCGCTAAGATAAGTTACATTGTTGCAAGTTCTGATGTTTTCAAATTGTGTAGAAAAAGTTCTGGTCTCTTTTTTGGTAAATGTAGTATATGTGTCTTCGATCCACAATAGGGTCACGAATTCCACTATTTCTTCTGAAGCACACAGCTTGCAACTTWAAATTGGTTTCAATCTCTGAAATAATATTTTCTCTTTTAATTATAGGTGTCTAAGTTCGACTTTGAAAACTTCATAACACTTCTCTTACCGTCAGTGGATAATAAGCCATTGGATGGGGACGCACTTACCACTTTCAAATTGATGCTACTGGAAACTGGACCCAAAGTGATTGCTGAGCACATAACGCGTATCGATATTGGTCTATTAATAGAAGAGCTGCCTGAAGATGAGGATCGCAATGTGTTAGACTGCTGCGGCTTGGAGATGCTGACACTACCATTTGGTAAAGTATTCCGCGCTGATTTAATCGAACGCACACAGTGCATAAAACTAATGGTCGCAGTGACAATACTTACTTGTCAAACGGACTTGGATCGCGCGGAATTACTAAGCAAATGGATACAGATTGCAGTGGAAACGAAAACAGCTTTGGGCAATCTCTTCGGCTTCTGTGCCATTATGTTGGGATTATGCATGCCACAGGTAAGTCAACAACACACAACAATTTCAATTAATTTCAAAACTTTTAACACTATTTCACAGATCCAAAAACTAGAACAAGCCTGGCACATACTCCGCCAGAAGTACACAGACAGCGCTTTTACCTTCGAAGCCAAGCTACGACCCACGTTAATCAGCATGAACGAGTGTTCCAACCCGCAAGCGCCAAACACTACAGTACCACACGTCTTACTCTATGCGCTTTTGAAAGATCGACCGATCATCGATATTATCAGTGTAAATAATATCAACCTAGAGGATCGCAGTTCACTGTATGGCACTTGTATAACAGCATGGGAGGCTAAAGCCGACGATTTCGGCATGACAATTAATTTTCTACACTTAGACTCGGCGCGTCATTTTCTGAACAATTTATCGCTGTATAGAAAAAATGCGAAGATTTTGCTTGAAGAGTCCAGTAAGCGATTGGACGAATTGCTCAGCGACGCGTTTAGGTATGTRCTCATTAGTTGTCGTAACTGCATTGTGAGTTATGTAATTATCTACAACTTTTCAGAACCGAGTTTCACGTGAAATTTTTATGGGGTAGTAATGGTGTCACCGCTACTCCAGAGGATCGCCATTCAAAATTAGAAAAAGTGCTAGCACTAATGGCGGATAAATTCTGCAGTGTGGACTCTGCTGCTACTTAAGTAAGAAGATATTGTGTAGATATACAAAAAACACATGCATTTATACTTTTATACTATCAGAGCATACTTAGATTAAGCTCGCGTCAAATTGTTCGCTTTATTTTGCTGGTTCGCTGTAGTAACTAGAGTAGCGAATGGCTAGTGAATAACAATTCTAAWCAGTATTGTTCATATTAAATGTGTAAGAGCTATCGAATAAGGTGGGGCACAATATATCTAAGAGCGAAAAATTGATATTTGGTGGCAAACCCTTAATCCCTACAACAATATCAGGACTAATAATAAAAAATGCAGAACTATCTGGCGTACCCGTAATATCCCAATAATTTCACTAGTAACGCGTTGGAAATCTATTTAAAAATTTTAGTACATTTTGATTGTAAACGCCATATTTATCGAAAAATGATGATTGCTATTAAATGAAATAAATCGTTACAATTTCTGGCGCCTAACATTTGCTTAATAAAATAATTTAAGATTGAAATTGCTTCAAAGAAAGGTAGAAACAGTCCAAACAGCCTCACGAATAATGAAAATAAAGTCTGAGCCCTTTGTAGTAGAAATTAACTTTTGTACATTTAAAGAGTTCCAAAAGCGAGATTAACAGTGGTTAGGAATAATATATATGGTTTAGGTATATTAGRTTTAAGTACATTAGTAATTACGAGATCGGGTTGGAAAAGATATGAGGGAAAATCATAAATTAGTTCTTACATCGAAGTTTATATAGATCTTCTTGAAACATAGTGATCGTTTAAAATGGATTACCGAAGTTATAGGATTTCAGAATTTCAGATGTAGAAAAACACAGTGTTTTGTGACTACGCACATTGTGAACATATTGTAATATCTGCCAGAGTGAGGGAAGGTTAAATATATCACTATTCTGTTACACGTTCCCTTAAATAATTTTAYTTTATGACATAAAGAAAAAATCTTCCAAAATACTTGCCAAATTACCGCTATGAAGGACCTTGAAAGAATATGCATTCCACATTTACACTGATCTCGAATCGAATACACCAAATTAATAAGTAAAGAATATCAAATACAACATATTATGTAATTAATTATAGATTTATAGAGCAGTATTGTAGTACTTAATAGCTATTTATTTTTCATTTTGATACCAWGTATGTAAAACTAGGAAACAATGTTTGGTTTAGAGACGTTAAGCGTGTTAACAATTAGCAAGTTGTTTTCAAATTTTTTTCTGTTCGAACTTCTGTGACTTAGTGCTTACGTCAAAAGGTAGAGGAATTACTGGATGGAATTCTCCAGACATTTGCCCTAGAATMTTATATAATTTAATGAGATCAAAACAAAGACGAAGTACACTATTCAATGTCTTTACTAATACMGAGAAATTGACGAGGATACGGGATCTTAGTCAATACTTACTATGCTATTTCTAAAGCTTGGAAAGAMAAACTCATATTACTGCCAAAAACATTTTTTACTCTTTCATTAGCATTAAATTAAGTCATAAGTTGCAAAAAAAACACCATTTTGGTATTTGATAAAGCTCAACATCCCTTAAAAATCGTTAAAATACATGAGAACGTTATTATTGTACAGCTTTTATGTCCTCATATATATGTATATTTCACTATAATATTAATTCTTCCTTCAAAGCTCAAATTTTTCAGTACAAATTGAACCGCTTATTTAAGCTGAGAATTATAYTTTTCCTCATATTTTTCCCCATACTTCTTCTTTAAATGAAAAAGGCTTTATGTCTGTTGTAGTTTTATAATTTTTCAATTTTATATGTTGCCTTATTTTTTCCATTATGTAACTACCTCAAAAATAGTGTTCAACATTCTTCTGAGTTTTGAAATAAACATATGTATGACAACATAAAATATTACATGTATACATTGATAAGCATTTATATATGTAAATATATTTGCATATAAAATTATATATGTACATATAAATATATATTTATATTAATATTAGATATATAAAGTAAATATTCCTAACGCGGCGAAACGATTGCATTTAGGCCAAACAACGCAAACCCATTTACTTATAATGTAAATTTTATAAGATAAATTATATAGCAAAAATATCAAAGATATTAATGGTATTTAAAATAAGTCCATACATATACCAAAATACCTAAAATGCATTCAATTCGTTATTCTAAAGTATGTATACCGCAAAATGTGTACCTTTTAGTTAATAATTCATTTTTATATACCTAATTTGTGATTGAACTGTACTTATTTAAATAAAAAAAAAATCCAACGAATTCCCAAAATTAATAATTTTTAATAATTAAGAAATAAATATATATACTATATATCATTAATATTACAATTTTAACATCCATTTTTGGACCAGATCGCTACGAATAAAAACTATCGACTCACTATCAACTTCCACTCATTACTCGTTATTTGAAAACTCTAAACTAAAAATATATGAACATATTTATTTAGATTTTGACTTCAATAACATGAAGTATATAGTTATTATAATTATGAGTACTATTGATTAAACGAATACCATGGGAATTACTTAAATATAATTAAATAATACTGTTAAAAGAGCATCTAATGATGCATCAAAGGCATAATACTATTATAAATATGATATAAATATAATATACATAAATTTGATAAATACTTGAAGCAAAATTAATCTGCTATATATTAAATATAGATTGGACAATATTTTAATCAAATGCATTTAATTTATACAATTTTATATTGCCAGCAAAGATATAAGTAAATATTAAACCAAATCAATTTGAAGTAATAAAGAAACATAAAAATTAATAACAAACAACAAAATCTTTGTTTTATTTTTCTTTAATATCTGCATATATGGTACCTGAAGTATTGAAGATCTGAATATATGAATGAAGAAATCTATCAACGATTAGATAGACTGGGGGGGAAATTTATGTAACCACGAAGCACCAAAGTTATTGAAAAAGTAATACAAGGTGCGTTCCAAAGAAAACAGGACTTAAAACAAAGCAGAACAAATGTTTTTTCGGCAAAACCAATTTATTTTATTTAAAATAGTCTCCTTCTGTTTCAATACAACTTTTTGCACGGACCAAAAGCATGATGAACGAGTGTT
Organism: Bactrocera latifrons; assembly: GCF_001853355.1. Lineage (NCBI taxonomy): Eukaryota > Metazoa > Arthropoda > Insecta > Diptera > Tephritidae > Bactrocera > Bactrocera latifrons. The sequence goes on from NW_017535330.1 coordinate 132,610, forward strand.
TTAGCTGGTTGGCTGGTATGACTGTTAGTACGGCGGTGCAAGCCTTTTGAATGACTTCTATATCTGCATAACGCTTTCCTTTCATAGGCAAATGCATTTTTCCGAGAAGGAAGAAGTCGCGGGTGCCATATCAGGTGAATACGGGGAGTGGTTAATGGTTAAAATGTGATTTTTGGTCAAATATTGTTTTATTCTGAGCAATTTTTGGTCGTCAGTCAATTTGTGCTTAACAAACCGTGCACGCACCTTTCGTAAGTCCAAATGTTCGGTCAAAATGCGATAAATCAAGGTTTTGGAGATGTTCAATTCCATTTCCATGATGATTTCGGTTGATTTTCTATGAATTCACTCACAGTTTCGATGGAATTTCCGGTGATCACGGATTTTGATTGGTCCACATGATGTCGTCATTTATGTCCTCACGACCATTTTGAAAACGTTGAAACCACTCGTGCACTCTGCTACGTAATAGRCAATCATCGCCATAAACTTGTTTCATAAATTGAAACGTTTCGGTAAAAGATTTAGCAATTTTAAAATAAAATTGATGTTGGCTCTTTGTTCGAAGCTTATTTTCGCACCGATAACACACAACATACTGTTACTTAAAACGCAATAACTTCACTTCCAATCTATGAAATGTCATGAAATTCTCACTGGACAATCGATAAAGACATCAGATTCTAACGCATCATTCGACATATAGATGGCGCCACCAGGGGGCGCTAGATTCAAAAAGTCTTGTTTACTTTGAAAAGTACCTTGTAGTCTGGACCTCCTTCCGTCCGGAATGGGTATAACAGCAGGTTACTGTTGAGGTCACTCATCTTCTCATCAAGCTAAACCGGGCAGGCTTAAAAGTTCGGTTTCTTTAGTAGGCGTTAAGATTGAGGCATACCTTCTTTCTTCTCGCTGTTTGGTGTCAATTGTAGATTCCAAGTCTTGCCAGGTTCTTCTCCACCAGATCTTTCCAACAGAGCGTCGAATACTTTCAAAGTTCGAGTGTTTTCATCTATTCGGACGATATGACCTAGCACAGCTTTGAAATCGACGTAGAGGTGATATGTACCGATCCTCCTTTCACGGGTCTTTTGCAAGATTTCGCGCTTGTCGAATATCTAGTTAGCTGTTGATTTTCCCGGCCTAAAGCCACACTGATAGGGTCCAATCAGTTTGTTGACGGTGGGCTTTAATCACACACAATACGCTTGATAGAACCTTATATGCGAGGTTGAGGAGGCTCATCCCACGGTTGTTAGCGTAGACTAAGGCTTATTTGAAGTAACAAAAAAAAAATCTACAAATATCGAATAGATGTCATCACCAGACACCTTAATGAAGGGTATAGTAAAATTCTAGATGACGAATGTAAGTTCTCAATTGAAATAAGCAAATAAGGGGTTGTATTCGTACCTTGAAGTACAGTTGGATAAAACGAAATATATAYAGTATTGGATAAAACACCGAGCTCTTGTAGTCGATAGAAAATATTCAGATAATTTTTTGTATAAAAGATTTCACAATATATGCGATGGTGGATTATTTAGCTACAAAAGCGATTTTTTTACGATCCTTACGCTAACAAGGAAKAGCTTCGGTAGTTATAGATTATATAATTGACATTCAAGACCAGGTAAAATTAATGCTAAGAAGTCACTAGTCGATTGATGTTAAACATTTTTTTTTTTAATATTATTGTTATTGTTTAATTTAACTTTCTTAGACAAAAGAATGAATTCGGTGCTGACCAGGAATAAATGTAGATCGAACTTTTTTTCTTTAAGATATTTTTTATCTGAGTCTTTCTCTTTTGAATTTGATCGTATTTCCCAAGTTGTACGTCTCACGTACTAACTACAAAAGACGTATTTCCCAAGTTGTACGTCTCACGTACTAACTATAAAAGAGTCACAACTTAAAAATTTTTTTAATCTATTTTTTTCAATATATCTATTCGTAAATCAAAAGAATTTTCTAAAAAGAAGATATTTTATATTATGGACGACGATTTCACCCAAAAATTTCAATACTTTTTACAGGAACTTATTCCTATTTTATTCCTCCTGAATATTAGCCTTTTTTCGAGTTATGACTCTTTTTTAGTCAGTTTGCGGTATGTATCCTGTTCATAAAACACTCTGGATAACAAACCTAGTTTCCGTGGTGAAGAGCAATAAAAGGTATCATTGGTTTATCTGGATTTGCCATTATTGCAAGAGGATACAAAAAAGTTCTATGGTTAAACAATATAYTGAAATCTCAATTGCCTGGCAGGGTCACCTCAGCGGTTTTAAGTACAAAGCGAAATAAATGCAAAATTTTACATCAAATGGCGGAACATTTACATATTTCTTAATGAATAAAATGTTAGAAACTTAGACAAATGTGGTAAAAAAATATTTCWAAAAAATGTGTTYGTTTCGTAGTTAGTAACTAATTAAAATGAAGGCGCTGATAGTAAAACGCTTTCCACTAGTTCATAACATAAATGTAGAGAAATAAATAATCTACTTAAGTTCGTTTGTTTGTTGGCGTTATTGTTGACACTTATGGTCCTCAAATATTCTAAACACGCTTGAAACACTTAAAGGCCGCTGACCAGTTATGGACAGCAGCTACAAAAGCAAAAACTACTAAATGCATACTCGTAAACAAATAKTCATCATGTATCTATATACRTATATCTATATACATRTATWTTTGCTGTCAAAATTGAGTGGTTGCGATAGAATCTTCCTTATCTATGGAGAGACTTGCATTATCTCTCTAGGCTCTTTATAATTATAAGTATACATATATAAATACTTGCTGCCATATGAATAAATTATTGCAAGACTTCGGTGAACTTAGTCTTTAGAACTCAAACAGTCAATACTGTCAGTTCAGTGTAGACAGCGATGTTAAACACACTAAAATACAGACTTGTGACGGTGATCGGACTTACTTGTCTCTTTTTGAGCGTAAATGGATGTGCYGCAAAAGTGAGTTGGTGCAAGTAAATTTAAATATTTGCACATTTGAGCTACAGTAATAAATATTGGTAAAAAGTGTAATTATAATAATTGGAAGTAAATTAATTAAATTATTCATATTATTATAAAAATCAACAAAGTTTACAAATTACTGAAAATAAAATAAATAAGTAAGGATCATTTTATACTCTTGCAACTTTCAAGAATCAAAGCTAGAGAAATACTTTAAGGTACAAAACCAATCATATAGATTAAAGTTAGCCGGATGTTTAAAATCTTTATATTAAAAAAAATCGAAAATCTTTATATTAAGTATATGGGGGCTAAGGAAAGTATTGTTTCAATTTAACCAATTTTTGACATACAAACATACCATTATATCCAAATATCTTATCCCTTTGCCACGCTCAKCSTCCAATTTTCACAACGGAGCCATAAAGCTCTCTCATACCATTTCGGYGGTAAAATTTAATGTATCTGGCATATTTATTTATTAATTTATTGCACTTTTAGAAGTTTTTAACAGTACCGTTATATAGGGAGTGAGCGAGGTTATCTATCTTYMCACTGYCGGTAGAAGTTCTTATAAGATTTGTACTSAGCAAATTTGGTTATTGCAACTTATGTGTTATAGTCACGCCTAAAAGTACGGACTACACATGCTCCTTTCTACCGGAATCCTCTGTACCAAAATCTCTATTTACGGCACTTTATATGTTTTCRGTTAATGACGATTTGTGGGCGTGGCAGTGGTCCGATTATGCCCATCTACGTACTCGAATCTTTTTTGTACTAAGCAACCCTCAATTTTTACTGAAGTAACAGTTTGCACGGACGGACAGATGCGTGCATTCGTTAATAGCAAACAAAAATCCAAAATCGACGATAAAAGCAAATAAAAAAGGGATTCCAGTGAGTTYTGCAAATTTAGGTAGATCGGGGTGTGAGAATTTTTAGATTTAATTTCTCACAATTATATTATATCTAGTAAAAATATGTGTTCATTCATGTTAGAAATTCTTGGTAACTTCCACTGCAACGGGCGTTACGGAGCCTCTGCGTCGTCCCAGCATAAATTTTACTATACTTTAAAAGTTCCAATGAAGATCTTTTTAAAGTTTAAGTAGGTATGAGGATGGCTTAAGCTKGGACTATCTGAGGCAATAACACAGATTTAAAGGAACTCAAGGGAGTTAAAGGTGGGATACTAATAGTTTCGTAAATACCGGTACAAAAGAAAGAGGACCACGAAATGTTTCTGTCATATTTGGATATTTTTATGTTMTTAGAGACTGAGAGAGTTCGAAACAGCCAAATTTAGCTGACTTTGTCAAATTCTGAAACAAGTGAAGTCCATTTTGTCTCATTTGGAAATTCGCCTTCTCTGCTGGGAAGGCTTATTTTACGTTTAACTCTAACATATCGTTTCTTTGCTTTCACGAAATTTGTGATGAATTTTGTACTTGTTTTCTATTAAAAAAAAAAAAAAACTATAATTGAACCCCGTTATTGAAAATCGTTTCAACCGTTTGAGTTGGATATATTTTTAGTACCGCCTTGAAATGTTTTCTTAATATATTTATGTTTATACCATATTTATATAAGTGCAGAGTACTCTCAAAAATACCAACATAACTTTTTCCACAACTAAATTCTTCTCTTTATTTTTCTGTAAGTAATTATTTAAATAAATACTAATATGTAATTAAATTTCTTTTTCGGTTATTTTTTTTTTTCAAGAGAACCAACCGGTCCTTCACCATTGACCATGTAGGTAATACATTTTTAACGGACGGCTTGCCATTCCGATATGTCTCAGGCTCGTTTCATTATTTCCGCGCTTTGCCTCAAGTATGGGCCGAACGTTTGAAGACAATGCATGCAGCCGGCTTAAATGCCATCGATACGTGAGTATAATAGTTTATATGGTTTTCTTTCCAATTGCTACGAGTGAAAACGCAAGATTTGTCAATGTTTTATTTAACAGCAAGACCTAAATTTAGAAAATTTAATCTGAAATAAATACCTGATTAGAAAAACTCGATGATATAGTGCAGTTAAGTTAATAACTACATACTTCACATGCTTGAACATATACAGTTCTAAACCTCTGCCATATTTAAAAAATATAACAAACTCGGAATGTACCAAAAGATGGTCTGGCGAATGAACAGAAAATGCATGTCATTCTCCGTCGCAGTTGGTCCTAAGCCACGATTTGCTTTCCTAATATTTGTTTAGAGAATATTCAACAAAATTTCTGCAGACGTACATATGCTCACGTATGTACGGTTTAAAGGAGATAATTATGTTCAGGCTGGATCACTCAAAGTCACCTGCARGCTAGCAGTCGCGGTGAAGCACTTCGAAGTCGGCACTTCTTCATCGGTTGTCTCGAGGCTACATGTATGCGCCCATTAAATTAAATTTCATTGATAATTTTTACTATACATGTATATACACACAATACATAGTTTCTAAATTATATATGTATTCACAAATTTAGCTACATCGAGTGGTCTTTGCATAACCCGCACGACGGCGTCTACAACTGGSATGGTATTGCTGATATTGAACGCTTCTTGGAATTAGCACAAAAGGAAGGTTTATATGTAGTGCTACGACCGGGTCCATACATTTGCGCGGAGCGTGATAATGTAACATAAGCTTTAAGTAAGGCTTAAATATTGAAAACTAATCAAAAGTTTTCATTTTCTACAGGGCGGGTTACCACATTGGCTTTTCACCAAGTATCCCGAAATTAAGGTGCGAACCACTGATACTTACTATCAATTGGAGGTAAGCAAATGGTATGAAAAATTAATGCCGCGTCTAGAACGGTTTCTCTACGGCAATGGTGGTCCCATTATAATGGTACAAGTAGAAAACGAATATGGAGCCTTTTATGCYTGCGATGCCAAACATTTGCTTTGGCTTCGCGATGAAACCGAAAAATATGTTCAAGGAAATGCAGTACTTTTCACAACGGATCAACCTAATAATGGTTTGGAATGTGGCAAAATTGAAGGCGTACATGCGACAGTTGATTTTGGAATAGGTAATTAAAGTTTATTTTTTATKGGTATTAATATTTATCACTGCCATTATGATTATTAATGAACACAGGTTCCAACTTCGATGAACACTGGCGTGCTATGCGCAGGGTCCAACCAACGGGACCGTTAGTAAATTCTGAATTCTATCCCGGTTGGTTAACCCATTGGGGAGAGGAGAATCAGAGACGTGATGGGATGGAAGTTGCAGATTCCCTGAGGTAAGGCCAAACACAGACACATAAGCCGAAATATTCGAGGCATCCTTTGTTAATTTGTATTATTCGTAAGAAGCAGTAAGAAAGCAACCTAAAATTCGATCAGTATTTTAAAGAGAGTGTATCGATATTTTACGATTTATTCATATTTTCACAAAACCCTGATTGAATATTAAAACAAATAGATTTTTGCGATATAAAGAAGCCCAATTAATTTGTTCCACTTGGTGATCAATTTAGCAGATAGGATTTTCATAACTAATAACATAGACTAATATGTTTTTATCTTCTTGCATATCTCTATCTTCTGTTCGTCGTTGATATCATCAACAAACTGACCATTTGTTTTTGCCTGCAGACGAATACTCGAAGCTGGTGCCAGTGTAAACTTTTACATGTTCTTTGGAGGCACCAACTTTGGTTTCACCGCTGGCGCTAACAATTATGGAGACTACGTAGCTGATATCACTTCTTACGATTACGATGCCATAATGGATGAGGCGGGTAATGTCACTAAGAAGTTCGAAATGATACGAAAAGTCATAGCCGATTTTATCGACGTGCCAAACGAAGAAAGCTGCAACGGTTGCATAGAAACGCAACGCTTGGCTTACGGTAATGTAACGCTAAAGCCCATAACCAATTTACTCTCAGAAGTAGGACGRACTACATTGGCGAAAGGCAAACCACTGTCAGCCGAAAAACCACTCACATTTGAAAATCTCGATCAGTACTCCGGCCTAGTTTTGTACGAAACGCAATTGCCACATTTGGAAATTGATCCCACAGTTCTCACAGTCAATGAATTGAATGATCGTGCCTTTGTATTTGTAGATGAAGAGTTGGTTGGCACGTTGTCGCGTAAAAACGGTATCTTGTCGGTGCCATTGAGCAAAGGATGGGGTAGCCTTCTACAGATTTTGGTAGAAAATCAAGGACGTATCAATTATGAAACTATGAATGATACCAAAGGTATTTTAGGTACGGTAACAGTGGAACGTTTCAATCGCGAAAAACAAGAACTCAAGCACTGGGTCACAACTTCATTTCCATTGGAAAGTGAGCAAATAACGTTGATTTCTGCAACGCTTAAAAGCGAAATGAAARCCGACGTAGTACCGAAAAGCAAACTTCTAAGAAATGGACCTGTAATATATCACGGTGAATTCACAATAGAAAAACTCGGCGACACTTATCTAAATCCAACCGGTTGGGGCAAGGGTGTGGCTTATGTAAATGGCTTCAATTTGGGACGCTATTGGCCGTTGTTAGGGCCTCAAACAACGTTATATCTTCCCAAGGATTTACTAAATCTTGGCACGAATACGCTGGTTCTTTTGGAATACCAGAGAGCTAACTTAAATGAGGCGACTGGAGACTATAYCGTGACGCTCGACGATAAACCTCAGTTAGATGGATAATTAATTGCTAATTAGAGTGTTTTGTTATTGTTGTATTTCCTTTTTTTAACTAGAAGCATTTTATATAAACATTGTTATTAAATGAAAAAATCATAACTTAATCTTATTGGTTACGAAATGAATAATGAAACTTGGGCTCACCCGTAAGTTGCTCTTAAACTTAATTAATAAAATTCTCTGTTTTTAAACTGTTTCAGGCAATTCTGAGTTTATAGTTGCACCTAAGCCTTATGCCTTTGGTCTGGTTGAAAGAACGCGTTACAAACAAAATATCTCTATCCATATCCGTCCCCGTCACTAACCTTAACTAGAATACTGTTAAAGTTGCATGATATTTTTTCCAACCGTATTCGACTTTCAAAGAAAAAGCTGATCAAAAGCAATAAGAACGAGTTTTCGCGCTAATTATTGACAAATAATGAAACACCGCTGAGCTGTTGTTGCTCGGTGAAAGTCGCAGAAAACACCTGTAAATGCAAAAGTCGACTAAAAAGGGAATAAGTCAGAACATGATAAACCAATCAAGAGACAATATTGCTATGCGTTTTGGATTGAGAGTAAAGCCAAGCGACCAAATTTTTCCCAATTCTACACACGGGCTCACTTATTTGTGATACGTCTGATAGATTTTAGGAATTTCGGTTTAAGCTATTCCSTCACACACCGCCATATTAGCCATATTTAGTCTTCAGCGATTTTTCTGCTCTCGCAAACTCAAAAAGTGGTTTCATTCAACTGAAGAATTGAGGATGAAAGAAAGCGAATATTTTGAAGGCCACGACAGTAGGGTCTRCGTAACCGGKRCGGACCCTTGGATAACCGATACACAAATTCCATACTCCATTCAAAAAAGTTCYTCCACTGCTGGATAAAAATTTTTTGAGTCCAAAAATKTATAATGTCTTCACTGTAAAGAGYAAAACCCATATTATTTGACAATTAAGAACTGATCTGTAAAATATTTTAGYATAGTATATTTAGTTCTTTCCTTCAGCCAACTTTACTTGTCTGATYCGTATGCACGAAATAAATTTCCAGAAGTTTAAAAGGTTTTGTTAACTAAACATTTACTTAGTGTTATGTTTATTACATTAAGGTGTTTATACATATGCAGTAAAGTACACATATACGTATGTATTTATGTTCTTATTGTATGTTATGTATACATTTGTATATGATTGTATAAGCAACATAAATCGTAAGGGCGTCACAACTTACCAAAAATTTGCTAAGTACTGAAACTATTTACCTTTTATTTATATGAACATTATATACATAATCAAAATAATTTTTAAAACAGCTTTTCAGCATCATGTCCAAAAAAAAAAAACTTCAGAAAGTTTTGCTGGAATTTAGAATATGATGCCGCGATTTCGGGGCTACAAGGGTTATAGGCTGTATGYACGAATATATGTAAAACTGCCGCTGTCTTATTCTATTCTTTTTAAGATATTTGTATTTAAAGCTCAAAAWTTCACTAATTTCATGTATGTAAGTAATTTTTCAATTTATAGGAATACAAGGCATTCCCACAAAAAATTTAATAAATTCAAATTGTTTCCCAATTAAATAAAAACTGTTTCATTTTTGTCTGTAAATTTAACTGCTTCTAAACAATTACGAAGGCATATAACGTATGTATGTATATATTGTATATATTATTCATTTGGAGAACCTCTACTTTCAGCCCACATTCATTTAAATCCCGAAATCGCGGGATGCTATTTTAAAATTCATCGGTTATTTCTACAAACAAAAATTTGTATGAAATTGTTGTATTTACTACACTTACGATTATTTGCTTACAGGAAAATGCTTGGCAAACGAGAGAAATTTGTCCGTTTCGTAATGCTATACAATATTTATAACTATCTAAAAAAGTGTGTGTACATAACCTACATAACATTTTATGTAATCAATATTTTATAGKATAATGGAAGCATTAAAGAAAATGTTTAACATATCTTGAATATCATCAACTGCCTACGTTCGTCTTACCACTGTTCTTTTTTTCAAAGTTTTATATCTTAAAGTAACAAGGATATTTTATAGTTTGTATTTAATATAATATGTGGATASCTTATTAAAGTTGAATACACTTACGTTATTTTAGTTTACTGTTATTTACCTGTTGTTTGCTAAATTTGACGAAGCGCAGGCAATTAATTTAAGCGACTTAACATGTAGTAACCTTACATATGGTAATCGAGCAATCTTAAGTGGAGTTTCATAAACACAAAAAGTAATCTCTCTAATTAGTATAACGATTAATAAACTATAGACYCAAAACTAAATACGTATTATAAAGTAAAACATTGAAAATATCAAAAATAAAAAATGGAAATAAATGAAATAAAGGAGAAGAAGAAGGTAAACAATTATTCTAGCTTACTTGTAATATTTACTTATTTTGGAATGGAATTTTCTATTTTTTTGTTTACTTTACATATTTTCAAACAAACATTTTTTTAAATACTTTCAAGATAATATCAATTTTTTTCTTTGTACGCAAAAGTTGTCAAAAGGCAAACACTTATGTTAAAGAGATTTCTTAATGAAGGTTATTACAATAATAATATTTTTGTATTCGGGCAGTGAAAATACATTATACGACAACGGGGAGAGTAAAAGAAGGCAATTATACGCCTGGCCTTAGACCATTTTGATATCAGGCGTTAATATTTAAAGAATAATGGTATGTACCGTATGGTACCGTAAAAATGTGAGATGAAAAATAAACTTTTGTCAAAATTCCATCGCTGATGTGATGATGTGAGATTCCTTTGCAAGTTCAGTTTATATCTAAGAGCTTTTCAATACAGAAATCTCTTTTAGTTAATAATAGTATGTATTGCTAGCTAATTGTTATTACTTATGTATGTACATATAAATCAGTACAATATTCGTCTGTCAAATATCTAACTAATTTTTATTCAAATGTAAGTACATAACTAGACATACATACGTATTAGGGTGGAGCAAAATTATGTTACAAAWTTTATGCAATTTGTTACATCTTTAATAGCATAGGGATAAAGCAGTTTTCTTCAAAAATAGAAATGATGGTAAATACTGTTTTGTTATTTGAGAAGTAAATATATACTATAAATCTAAATAATGGAAAACATATTTAGAAAGGTGGCATAGGGACTTATATACTCAAAAAAGATTAAAATGTTAGCCTACGTACCTTTTTGTATTATATGTATATACAATCTGTAAATGTACAGAAGTAAATCTACACTGAAAAAAAAAATAATAATAATTACCACCCTAATACTTGCATATGTCATATCGCATATTTTTATTTAGTTTACATTTTAAGTGTAATTCCTAACGTGTAAAAGTAGTTTATACTTAACTCACTTATTGTGGTCTCACAAAATAACTAGATTTTTGCGTTTCGTTTAAGCTAACAAAGCTTACGCGTACCTTTTCGTTACACTTATTAGTTTATTTAATCATAGGACTAAATCTGCTTAATTACTTTGGTTTGAGCCTTTTATTTATATTGAATAGAGCATTAACACAGTTAGTCTTTACTTGACTCTGCTGATAAATAGTTAGATGGCCGTGAGCGCATTTCTTCTTCCGTCCCGAATAATACGCATGCGCTCCAACCACATAAGGACGAGTGTATTTAAAATAGACATTTACTTATGCAGTATACTTTTTCTGGACTAATAGTAATATCTTCACTTATTGCGTTTAAATAGCAACAAAACAGTATATCAGGTTACAGTTTGCTATACTTAATAGACTTTTCAAGTGCTTCAGAGTTGTTGTGAAAATAAAAAAAWATATATATATATACATAGGTGTGTTGTTTTTGTATGTGGCATATAACCTTTGTTTGCTTAGTTTGAGTTGCATCATTATAAGTCAAGTTAGTTTTGTTTTGTGTTTGTGAGTATTTTGAAAGCTGACCAAAAGAGTTATCACAGCTGCAATTTGAGTTTGACTTGAAAATTAGTGGAAGAATGTATCGTATGAGATTTTAAAGTAAATCAGCTTAATGTAAAAAAAGAGTAATTAAAAAGTGTCAATATATAACTGAATTCATACAAATCGAACTTTAAAAAGCTTTAAACACTATTCAGTTGATGTTGCTTTCTCAGTATAGGGGTTTGCATGTCTCTATGTTTCTCTAAGTTCGGTATATACTAGTATAGTAGTATGTACATGTACGTCTCTAACTCAAAATGSTAGCATAGTCGGAAGTTTAAAGCTTACGTTTAACTGTTTAACTAGTTTACTGTGCATTACTTTACCCGTTCATTTTCACATATGCACTCTTTCATACTACACCCACATGTTGCGGCGTGTCTTGTACCCGACCTAAATGGCAGTGGGMCGTGGCGGTATGCCATTGCATGGCGCGGCGGAAGGTATTTGTCAGTGATACTTAGATTTTTGCGCATTTATATCGGCGCGGAGATTTTGTGTGAAGCAAATGCCAAGTATCTGTAAATTAAATTTATAAGTTAGTGTATGTTATATAGCTRCAGTTATAGGGATTAAAACAAGTAACAAAAACATAATTCAAATTAAATAAAACAAACCTGTACGAAAATAAGTATAATAACGCTGGTTGAAATTATAATTAAATTACGCTCAATCCACTCTTCACCCGCTTGTACACAGCCTTTTTCGTAAATGATTTTCGATATTTCAAAATTCTAGGACAACACAAATATAAATAATAATAAAAGTATTAGTAGGACAAAGAACTGTAAAACCAAAAAATTTTATAATTCATAAATTGTTAACACACAGTTTAAATTATACGACTACATTTAAAAAATGTTAGTACAACAGGACCTGCACTACAAGTATACAAATGCAGGAAGAGGCTACACTAATCAGGTGTGCTTCCAGCCAATCTTCGCCTGCTCGCAAACAACCGCGCTCATAGATATGTCGTTCCACCGGCTATAGCACAACCCCAGTATTTTATTATTCGTGCGATTATTCATTAAAAAGTTCGTTCCATTATTTAGTAGGCAGCAAATAGAARGCATTAGTAGGAGATTAGTTCAGAATTAGTAATGAAATGCAAAGAACTGCTTGGTTAGGCTTATTTTTTTACAACTACACATACATATCCTTCTTTGCGCACATCGTAGCCACATTGCTTATTCTTTATTAATTCGGTTGGTCGCCGACGGCAGCATGAAAACGGCACTCCACATGCTTCCCGACTCCCGATGGCGCTGGATGAACAATTGAAGTAGTTATTGCTATCCCAATCTTTTGGGCCATCAATTCCACAACACTGCAGCCAATCTTCTTGTATCCAGTCGATAAGATTTTGCTGATCTGGATCCTCACGGTAGTGGATTATGAAGGCACGTAATCCTTCRGTAGCTTGATCTTTTATCTAAATTAAGGTGTGAAATTGTATAAATAAATGTAGTAAATGTATTGGAACTGGTATGAACTCACCCAGCCCTTATCCTTTAGTACAAAAGTTAATATGCCCAAGCTTATTTCAAAAGTCAGCAGCAACGACAGGAATAGTGCGTACTTAAAGTTTGTTTTTTTGGATAATGTCAAGAAAAAAAAATATTTTTAGGCTATTGTTGTTTTTGTCAACATTATAAACTTTTTTTCTACAAGTTTCAATAGGAGCTACCTTAAATTGTGTTTGACTATTTTAGTTAATCCTTATTGCAACACCATTATGTTTATCAAAAATTTAAGAAAATTCTTACCAGTGACAAGAGACAGGTATTTTCCCGTAGCGCTCCAACGCTTCCMGTAAAGCCAATTATAAATGTGATTGTTCCCGTACAAATTAACACAAAGGCCGGATCTAAGGCTATAAATGTTAGCTTAGCCAAATTACTGAACATATCTTTTTCGTTCCAAGCCCAAATACCAACTGCCAGAACACATAATCCAGCAGTCTTCAAAGAAATAAAAGAATTAACTATATGAATAACTTCGTTTCCATCTAACTTACCCAAACAACTACGTTGCTGCTAAAGAGTAGATATTTTAAACAACAGCTTATCTCAGTGGTTTCGCGACGGTATTTCCGTACGGAAGGCATTTTTGTTACTTTGTTGTATATATTTATATGTAGCTATATTATCAAAAAAAAATAAAAAAAATTGACTTGTATGAAATTGACCTTATGCAAAAGAACGTAGAATTTGCTTTCCCTAGGCTGTTGCCTTGAACTACAGAAATATTCCGTTTGTCTTTACAATAGCCACTATAATAAATTTTAAAATATTGCTATAAATGCACATTCTCTTTTTTATTTATTGAACATTACGATATACTGGAATTTTTTGATGTGGGTTAAATTTGTAACAAAAATATTTATAGAAGATTTCTTGCAAGTTTTTCTTGTCAGATCASTTTTTTTTTTATTGGAACGAATGTCAACACAAACGAAATCAAACATTAACAGTGACGTCCTCWGAAATGGAACAGCTTCAACTATATTAAATTTTCAGTAAACAATTAGGTAATCAACAGTTTCGTTTTTAATACCATCTGAACATGGTATCATGTGTGTCGTGTATGGCGTTCTCTGAGCACAAAATCTCATTTCTCTTGTGTCGACGTACAGTGAAGATCTCGGACGAACAATGGAAAGTGTTAAGGGGGGAGCTTCAAAAMATCGTTTTTTTTTTTTWATAATTTTTTTGAGAGGGAAAGAAATAATTGATTCAAATGAAATTTCTAGGCTTTATTGTAATATATTTGAGCATCTTTCACAAAATTTGTGGATACGAAATCTTTGATATTAACATCGCATTTCGAACTTAAAACATAGAGAAAGTGCAAATTGAATTCTGTATGATGTTCGATTGGACGGCTAACAGAACGTTCTCTGGTATAAGCGCGGAGCTTCAAAAAAAAAAAAAAATAATAAACATGGCAACCCTTTTCTTATTGTGCAAATGAAGAGAATTTAACTAAAATAAAATAATTAAAATAAAGCTTTATTGCAACAATTATTAAAAAAATTAATATACAGAAACGTTATAGTGAAATGTTAGTAAGTGAAAGTGCATAATATAAGTGAAAAAGTTATTCACAATATACAAAATATCAATGTAAAAGTTGTCAATTTTTCTAATATAAATGCAAATACCTTCAAAACTATAAGTCAGCGGCAACTATATATAATATATATATTTTCCTGATCTGGAGGACGTCAAATTTCCAGTGGTACCCATTTTGTTCCCGAAATCCGGGGATGCTATTCTAAATCCCAGCCGAATTAATAAATGTTGTAATAGTTGCATATAAATGTTTTTGTTTCAAAAGAGGTAATGTCAAAATTAATGGAACTATTTTATCCTTATGCTTGAGAAAGTTTTTGCTGTCAGCTTTAACTATTGTGAATGGCTTGCTAAGAAGAGGAAAGTGCTGTGAAAGAAAGAAGTATATTGGGTTATTAAAATAAATTATAATTTAGGTGATAACTAGCCAAAATGTCCGATAATGAGGATGATTTTATGTGTGAAGATGACGAGGATTATGGATTGGTATGTTTCCATAAAATTGTTTTAAAGTATAGMTTGTTCTAGCAGAGAAATAATGTTTTCTTGTTGACCGGCTTTACTGGCTTCCTTTGCAGGAGTACTCGGAAGACAGCAATTCGGAACCAGATGTGGATCTAGAAAATCAATATTACAATAGCAAAGCCTTAAAAGAAGAAAATCCAAATGGCGCGCTGGCATCATTTCAGAAGGTGCTGGACTTAGAGGGTGGAGAAAAAGGGGAATGGGGTTTCAAAGCGCTTAAGCAAATGATTAAAATAAATTTTAAATTGGTGAGGCAAATTTCAGATTGAACGATTATAATTGGAAATTTAATGTATGTGGTTTTACAGAATAATTATAATGAAATGATGGAGCGTTACAAACTTCTATTGACGTACATTAAAAGTGCCGTCACGCGTAATCATTCAGAAAAGTCAATAAATTCCATTTTGGACTATATTTCCACTTCCAAAAATGTAAGTTCTGCTTTAAGTAATTGTTTATACCATAATCTGATAAATGTTTTAGATGGAGATTTTGCAAAAGTTTTATGAAACTACATTAGATGCGTTAAAGGATGCCAAAAATGACCGCCTTTGGTTCAAAACTAACACCAAATTAGGGAAACTATATTTTGATCTTGGTGATTTTATCAAATTGCAAAAGATATTAAAGCAACTACACCTGTCATGTCAAACTGATGATGGTGAGGATGACTTAAAGAAAGGCACACAATTACTCGAGATATATGCACTAGAGATTCAAATGTATACCGTGCAGAAAAACAACAAAAAGCTAAAAGCTTTATATGAACAATCATTACATATTAAATCAGCAATACCACATCCATTAATAATGGGTGTAATACGTGAGTGCGGCGGAAAAATGCATTTGAGAGAAGGTGAATTCGAAAAAGCACATACAGATTTCTTTGAAGCGTTCAAGAATTATGATGAATCCGGGTCTCCACGACGCACAACTTGCTTGAAATATTTGGTTTTGGCAAACATGTGAGTTCAAATATATTATTTAGTATCCAAATGCATTCTACATGGTATAAATTCCAATAATATTCTTGTACTAGCAACATGACATACATTTTTAGGTAATTTTAAGTTATTAATTATACACATTCTTCGTAATTTCTATAGGTTAATGAAGTCCGGCATAAATCCCTTCGATTCGCAAGAGGCCAAACCATATAAACAAGATCCCGAAATTGTGGCCATGACGAAACTGGTTATTTCGTATCAAAATAATGATATTACAGAATTCGAGTCCATACTAAAGACTAATCACAAAAGCATTATGGATGACCAATTTATACGTGAACATATTGAAGATCTGCTACGCAATATACGCACACAGGTACTGATCAAACTGATACGGCCCTATAAAAATATTGGCATACCATTTATAGCGACAAAGTTGAAAATAGAGGCAGCAGAAGTCGAAAGTCTATTAGTATCGTGCATACTAGATAAGTAAGTATAAAGTTATTCAATAATATAAATTTAGAATATAATACTTTTTATGATATTAGCACGATCCAAGGACGCATTGATCAAATTAATCAAGTGCTACAACTTGATAAAGAAAATAGTAATGCAGCGCGTTACAATGCCGTGGACGGTTGGGCGAATCAAATCTCGTCGCTGCATCAGGCTGTGGTCAACAAAATGGCATAAACGATAGTGTAGATTTGTGTTAAGCGGGTTAAAAACATGCTTGCTACAATAAAGGATTACTACATAAATGGAAGATTTGCCTATTAATTCGTGTTCTTTATTTTAATATTGTTATTTAACAAATTTAAAAGAGATGCGGTTAATCAATATTTTTAGTATTTCCATCCTTTTTTTATTTGCAAAATTTAATTTCAACGTCTTCAATAAAATGATGTTATTTAAATAATACGAAACGCTTTCAAAAACACGTACTTATTACATAAATTTTCATGATAATAGTAAGTTACCTTTATTTTTTTCATGTAAACAGCATACATATATTTTATTTTATTTTTATTTATTTTTTGTTTTTTTTTGTTTTCCAATATTAAGTTTAATATCAGTTTTACGATAGGCAATTGCTGGAACTCACCCGCACACGTAATTTGTAAATAAGAAATGCTAAAACACACATTGGCAACACAAGTAGCAAACCGCTACAAGCGACTAATGAGGAAGACACTGGGTATTCGCCCCAATTAAGTATTCTGTATATATATGGTTTTCCTATGCTGCAAAGTAAAATATGTGAGGGGAGTTTCTTTACAATTTTCCACAATGTCTTAGAGTACTTACACATTTTCGCCGCCTATCAGAAAGTATACTATAGAAAATACTAAGTATGCGATGACAATGAGCGCTGGATAGACGAAGTGTATTATACGCGTGGGAAATGCCACCACAACTTGGTCGACAATCATTAAAACCGAGTTGATTGCATGCGAATTGATGTTGTGGAAGTAGGCAAGACAACTGTGATTATCGGGTCCATCGAAGAAGTACCGATACAACCGTATGATTTCGATGCGATGTATGCCTTCGGGTACTTTAAAATTCGAAAATGGATATATAAATGCCCAATAAAGAAATGATAGACCGATAGCACATACAAATGCGGATATATGCAGATGCCAGTATAATTTCACGATCCAGCGTGGGCAAGCTGAAAATGAAACGCACATACGGTATACATGAGTACAACAAAATGCCGAAACAGTTAAAACATGCATACGTGCTTTTGGTGCAGTGAAACAGTAGACCGTAACTAGTATGGCGCTGAGTAGCGCGACRAATGTACAGAGCAAGTAACCCCAATTGGTGAAATAAATAAACCATTTGCCATCGAAGAAGAAAAGCTCCAAGCTCAAACCCATAGTGACCGCCAACCAGGCAGCAAAGCACCAGCGGTATATCAAGAATAGTATGGACCACTCACTCTTCTGCCACTGTAATGCAAATGATTAAAGTTGTTGAATTAAAAATGCCTAGCGTGAGTGGGGCTATTATGCGCACACTTGTGATTTGAAAAAACTGTTTACTAGCTCGTCACCGTTACGCCGCCAACAGCAGCARCCGCTCTGTAAAACCATTCGTTGTTCAGCTGAGGGATTATGCTCAGTTTATGACAATAATGGATACCTACTTCACTTATTTGMACTTGTACATCCATTTACAGTCGACTGAAATGCTGCCTTTTTGTTCCAAACGCTTGATTATTAAATATACAATTTTTTTTTAGTTATTTGACTTTCTCTGTGTTTTTTATATTTTTAGCACAAAGTTTTTGATTTTATTATTTCCGTTTTGCCAAAGTCATAAGCGTAAAATTTTGTTGCCGATCGTGGACAAAAAACGAAATAAATTTTGTTTTGTGAAAATAAAAATACAAAAATTGAAGTCAATTATTATATGACAATCATATAGTAACACGTATGTATGTACATAAGTATTTAATATAAGTATGTACATAACTTTCTAACGGAGTTGAGTGTACTGTTATAGAAAATGTTATCGTTAGATCATAATATTTAAAATTTTTTCGTGAAATGCTGCTGGGGTGATATTCGCTGCCTGCATATATTAAATGATAAAACATAAAATTTCATTAAAATCTTCTAACAGACATGCCTTGATAGGCATTGAAGGTTGATACTAACACAAATAAATTTAATGCAAGCAAACACGTTAAAATCGATTGTACTTAAGTTCTAATTCCTTTCACACGTGCATTTGTCATAGTATACAAWTTTCAATAGTTCTTTATATTGAATTTGAAGCTCGGTTTGTATGGCGGGTAAATTCTTTAGAAAATCTCTGCCAAATAAAATCGGAGATATCGGAAAGGTATTTCGTCAATTTATAAAAGTTCCAAACAAGGGCAATTGTTTGATCGTTCATCGTTTGAACAAAATTTCGGATCGATGATTCTCAAACTGAGGGACTAGTTCGCTCATATACAGACAGTTGRACAGACAGAACAGASGGACATGGCTAATTCGACTTAGCTCATTGATCTRATCATTTATATACATATACATATATATATTTTATAGGGTTTCAGATGTTTGCTTCTTGAATCCGTTGAGAAATCGCTGTAACGCGCTTACATAGCTGTTGTGGGGRTTATTTGGAGGAGTGGAAGTTATGGAGATGGAGTCATGTGTAGAAGTTCACACAAGTGAGGAAAGTTCTCTGATCGCCATTCACTTGGGAGTGGCCAGAGACGATTCTTTTACATATGACTTAAGCAGCTCACGACTKCCGGTATTTGACCAAGTATCCTCTGGGTAGCCTAAGAACATCCGTTTGAAGGCGAGCTAAAGTGAGAAGGCGAAACATACCCTGCATAGGGTTGTGCGCTGGGTTTGGGACACGCCACGTAAAAAAATATCACTAATGAAAACGCAACAACAGCCTCGGATGAGAGACCCCACTTTTGATGACGAC
>NW_017535330.1:154217-154999 GCF_001853355.1 Bactrocera latifrons
CCACCGTAAACAAACTGATTGGATCTTGTCAGTGTGGCTTCAAACCTGGAAAATCAACAACCGACCAGATATTCACCATGCGCCAAATCTTTTAAAAGACCCGTGAAAGGAGAGTCGACACTCACCACCTCTTCGTCGATTTCAAAGCTGCTTTCGACAGCACGAATGCCGCGATGTCTGAATTTGGTATCTCCGCAAAACTTATACGGCTTTGTTAGCTGACGTTGACCAGCACCAAAAGCTCYGTCAGAATCGGGAAGGACCTCTCCGAGCCGTTTGATACCAAACGAGGTTTCAGACAATGCGGCTCCCTATCATGCGACTTCTTCAACCTGCTTCTGGAGAAACTAATTCGAGCTGTAGAACTAAATAGAGAAGGCACCCTATTCTATAAGAGTGTGCAGCTGCTGGCGTATGYCAATGGTATTGATATCTTCGCCCTCAATACCCGCGCCGTTAGTTCTGCTTTCTCCWGACTGGACAAGGAAGCAAAACAAATGGGTCTGGCAGTGAACGAGGGCAAGACGAAATATCTCCTGTCATCAAACAAACAGTCGTCGTACTCGCGACTTGGCACTCACGTCACTGTTGACAGTCATARCTTTGAAGTTGWAGATARTTTCGTCAATCTTGGAACMAGCGTAAATACCACCAACAATGCCAGCCTGGAAACCCAATGCAGGATAACTCTTGCCAACAAGTGCAACTTTGGAATGAGTAGGCAATTGAGAAGCAAAGTCCTCTCTCGACAAACAAAAACCAAACTCTATAAGTCACTCATA
>NW_017535330.1:155484-158907 GCF_001853355.1 Bactrocera latifrons
CTTCACTTGGAATATCTAATTGCCGCTACGTAGTGAAAAGAAGAAACGACTGGCGCCCGGTTGTTAATTCGGCTATAATCGCGTAAGCGGTGACTACGCCAATTAAGAAGAAGAAGGAAGTTACTCTCGCCATACACAAAGTTTGAAAAATTTGTTGAATAATTATGCCAATATTGTTAAATAAATTGAAGCAATATTTTCCAAAAAGTAAGAAGCTCGAAAACACAGGACATACTTAGAAAAGTAGTGAGCTACTTTTAATTTACTATTTATGTATGTATATGAAGCCATCGCCTAATTTCATGTTTTTCTTGGAAAAATTGGTGTAAGCGTCCACAAATATTATTCATTTAATTTTTTTTTATCGCAGTAGGCGGCGATTGTTTAACAAGAACTGTTATTTTAGAGCGAAATATTTATAAAGCCAGATGTCACTTATCTGCTTCAATCGTTTGTTTGGTTGTGACAGACTCAACTACATGTGGGTTAATAATTATTGTTGGAAAAGTAATTTAATTTGCCAGTTAATTTCATAAAATCTTTAACTTTTTCCAAATCGTGAATAATGGCTCGCAGAAAAGCTTTGACGGAAAAAGTAAAAAGGTGGTCAAACCGAGAAATTTCCAGACGATTAAACAGATCGAACAATGTTGGAAGCATTTTTTTTACTACTAAGAAACAATTTTGGAAAAATAAGCGAAGCGGTAGGCCTCCAACAGTAAACTGAAAGCTAAAACGTAATGCTACGTTCMTGGATTATTATGCAGGAATAATTACATGTGAAACAAATGAAACAAAAAGTTAACTTGGAGATAAAAGTACGACGAGTGCAACAAATACTTGAATGCGAATTAGATAGTATTTATGACAAAAAGTGCGTCATTGACCGACAAACAAAATTAGTTGTTTTCACTGATGAGAAAAAATTAATTAGGATGGCCCGCTGGCGGATCGCTGTTGGTTTGAGCTGGGATAACTTATAGAGGAAAATTCCATTTTGCTTTGTAATAACAAAAATGAACTTGGAAACGACATTAAACTGATGTATGAAATGCTAACAGTGCTTCATTTATTGATTGGTCTGATATTATCTCCGATCTAAGTTCTTTGGAAAACGTTTGGTCTGCGTTATCCTCCAAGGTTCTCAGACAGGGCCGCAAAATCGGTTAACAATTCAACAAAACGTTATTCTTTTATTAATTCAATGCTCAGACGCCTGGAAGAGGCGTACTCACAATGGAGGTCATACATCTTATTAAACAGTTAATTTTCCTGTTAAATATTGTATAATTTAAATTTAAACTAATTGTATCAATATTTGAATMAATTATTTATTTGAATAATAATAAATAACAGCTAAATAACAAGTTTTTTTTTATAGGTATCTTCGTATGTAATTTTTTTGGAATATTTGGATTCTATTTCTAGAGAAATAGTGAAGCAAATAAGCTATCTTAATAATYTATGGTCCTTTCTATCAATATTACGGTTTTCAACTAAACCCGGTTAAATTGAAGTAAAAGCAACTCAACTTCACATCAACCCAACTCGTTATTGATATTACGAGTTTCAACRGTTTTCCAAACGAATTGGTGTCTGGTTGGCAAACCTAAAAAATAAAGATTGGAGAGATAATTACATAGTTGAAAATTTTTGAAGAAAAAATAAAAACAATTTTATTTATTTATTGTTCACAAAAAGCTGAATAATTATTAAAATGAAGATAAGTTTTGATTTATTTTCTTATTCTTCTTCTTTAATGCCAAAGGACCATCAATCTTCCGCAGAACTCTCCTAAACTCGTAACTTACGTACGTCAGCAGCTGTACACTCTTACAAAGGAGTGTGCCTTTTCGATTAAGTTCTGCAGCTCGAATTGAAGAAGTCGCACGATATGGAGTCGCATTGTCTGAAACCTTGTTTGGTATCGAACGACTCGGAGAGATCCTTGGCGAACCTTATGATGCTTTTGGTATTACTTAACGTCAGTTTACACAGCCGTATTTATTTTCGATTATAAAAATGTTTGGGCCAAAACTATAGTCAAAGAGGTAGTTTCCCATGCAAGCATTTGATTCCGATCCTTCAATTTGTATGAGTGATATATGCTATAGYTAATCGATCTGAAGAATTTCTTCGGAGATTTCATTGTTGCCCTAGAAATCCTCCGATCGTTCAGTTTGTATAGTAACTATATGCTATAAGCCGATCTGAACAATTTCTTCGGAGATTACATTATTTTCTTAGAAAATAACCTGTGCACAACTTTTGTGAAGATACATTGCCAAATGTGAAAGTTTTCCATACAAGAACTTGATTCCGATCGTTCAGTTTGTATGGCAGCTATATGTTACAGTGGTCCGATATCGGCAGTTCCGACAAATGAGCAGCTTCCTGAAAAGAAAAAGACGTTTGAAATATTTCAAAACGATATCTTAAAAATTGACAGACAGACATACGGACGGACCGACAGACAGACAGACGAACATGGCTATATCGGCTCAGCTCAACATACTGAGCATTTATATATAATTTATATTTATTACAAACTTCGTGCCAAACTGTTCAGGGTATAACAAGAAARCCAAAGTTTTATTGACAATTAAATGGCTTTTAACTAATGTTTAYTGCAGATTCATAAGTTATTTCCGAGATAAAGGAACCTTACCACACYTYCTCAATTTTCATGCTACTGTCCTTGCTAGTCATCAACCTTTTAGCTTGTTTAGTCCCGTGTTAGGATTTTACTTTACGAACTCAACACATTTTTTACCTATCTATGAGTTTGTATACAATAACTGGTTAACATGGTTTGAACATATAAAAAAATAGTTATTTTTACAAATTTTCCATTTTCTTTTAATATTATATTTTGACCAAATAAATTCATTAATGTATAACCACAACTTTTTGTTAGCAGTTGAAAGTTTTCTCTGGTCAACCACACTGGCACAGAGCTGGAAATCGATATACTGAAAAAAATTTGACTTCAACCGAAATTTGTTTTGACAGGTTGAGTTAAAAACCATAATACCGATTTTTAAAACTTTAACCATAATGTTTTTGGATTAAAAATCGTAATATGGGCATTAGTAGTCCATTAGTTGAGGTTGCAATATTAAAGCTATGCCTTTTACTATCGATTGAATCTAAATTTTAATATTATTGCGATATCAAAGGAATGAACCTTAACGTACTGGATGTCAGATCTTGAAGATGTTGCTTGATTTATCTAGTATTTATTTATTGTTAAGTATGAACCAGATGAAATTTGGGGTTGTATTATATGGGAAGTAGGCGCAGTTTTATTCGGAGTTCGCCCATTATCAAAAAGTATTATTGCAATATTTCTTAAGTGATCGGTGCTCTTTGGAAATACAAATTTATTTTTTTATTTAAAAGGTTACATATTATTTTTTATTA
>NW_017535330.1:159379-165635 GCF_001853355.1 Bactrocera latifrons
TTTTCAAAATATTTTCCATTGAGATATATGTATATACCTCTACACTTTTGCATATGTTTGAACCAATTGTAGAAGCACTTTTGCTACTCTGATTGAAGTAATTTCTAAACATGCATTTTGAACGCATCAACCGCTTCTTCAGGTGTCAAAAAACGTTGATCGCTTTGTTTATTTTTTCCGAATGGGAAAAARGTTATTCGGTATCAAGTCAGACGGAGGATGACTCATCAAAACGATGTTTTGAGCGTTCAAAAATCAATTGTTTCAGTCGAGGTGATCAAATACGATAAAGTTGTGAGTTGCCATATTGCAACACCAGAGTTGCCAAATACCGAAATATAAAAGGTAATTTTGCAACCAGTGAGAAAGTAGAAACTTTAACGAACATAAAGCCGAATGACTTAATTAAAAAAAAAAAAAAACAAATCGACATTTTCACTTGAGATATTTTCATTGAGAATTAGGTTTTTTTTTCGATATTATGTCCATATTAGGAGTAAAAATAAATGTTTTATAAATATAAAATACAGTGTGTTTAAACATAAGAAATTACCACCAATTTTCATGAAAGAAATTTTTTGCTTGTTTTTTCATTATCTACAACATTCCTATATAAGTTTTTTCTATAGGACTGGTAGCTTTGCCGGGAATCGAAATAAACTATTCTTAAACCTTCAAAAAGTTTTACCATTTTTAGAAACTTTTGCATAATCTATAATAGTTTAGTTATAGTACTGAGGAGTTTGTTGAAAAATCTCTTAAGTCTGTCCGTATAGTATTTACTATAAAAATATCTATTACCTTTTTAAACAAAATCTGTTTAGCATTTCTTAGAGTGAGAAGTGGTTCATTCAAAAGGGGGCTTTGTCCTGATTTTTAGATCTCACGAGATTCYTCCCTCTTCCTGGTTACCTACGTTTCCAATTTCTCTTCTTCACAAATGTACAAATCGTATTTAAAATACTTTGCAGTGTTATTATTAGTACATTTGTGAAGTATAGTATGCTTTGTTAGAAAGGCTTAATCAAAATGTTTCTCATACYAAACACTCATTCATCTTACATAGTACTTTTGGCACGGCGTAAAACTTTAGGAAGATCGAAAGAAACTGACCTAATTGTACGTGTAGGTGATCGCAATTCAATTTTTATTTACTTTCCACGCACTTCATTTGTCTTTATGATTAAACTTGTAATGATTACTACATATAATTTTACCTATTTGGCGTTTGTTAAAGAGCCATCTGGTCCCGTTTAAAACATRAAGTGCACTTGCTCTCCTAAAGCCAGGTTAGAGTAAGCATTTGTTGTTTGAAGATTTCAACAAAACGGTATTAGTTATACGAGTAATAGGTATAAAATCGCCTATGCATGTTCCTCATTTGTACAACAATATTCTTATACATAACGTATAACATTATTAATATTTTATGTATACAATATACACTTAATTTATAAATCAAACTTGAAGCACTAAAACGGACTTATTGATTTTTCGGTAAATGAAGCAACGCAGTTTGTACAGCCCAAATAGTAGAAATGACATAATTGAAAGTAATGCAAAGCAAGTAATAATAGTTATTAGCGACGTCTCTGGTTGGGCCCAATCTAAAATCGTATATATGTAATGGTCTCCGTGTCTGAAATTCAGAAAAAATTTTTTAGTTTTTTGTATACAATCTATATATTTACACATATATAAAAATGTCTGTATGTTCCGGGTAGACTCCGAAACGGCTGGACCAATCAATGAAACTTTCAGCAAATCTTTAGATTGACCTGACGAGTAATCCTGTAAAGTTCGGCCACGATCGGAGCACTTTTTTTGAACTGTCATATACAGTTTATATTTACTATGTTGATATTCTTTTGTTTTATAACCCAAATTTGTGTTGACACATGCGTTGTGGATATGTATGTCAATATGAAACATATTTAAGTACAATGGAGTGTATCGGAAAATTGTATTTTTCTTCACCAATCATGTTTTTTCACAGAATTATTGTAATAAATTAAAAATGGCATCCAAAAAGGCAAGTATTGGTAAAAAAAAAACCTTCAAATCAAAAAATGTCAAGGAGCTACCGAGACAATCCAAAAACGTACGCAAAGACTTGATGCCAACCGAATAGCTCAATTACGAAAATAAATAGATTTAAGTCTTTCGGCGTTCAATTACAATAAGGATGATGATTACAGAAATCACAAGGACGTAGTGGTCGGTGCAATGAACAAAGTTTGTACACATTGTGGTGCTTTGAAGTTCGCTAAAGAATCCCCTGGAATGTGCTGTTCCAACGGTAAAGTAGTTTTGTCACCATTGACGAAGCCACCTGAGCCGCTTCTTCCACTTCCAAACTTTTTTTTCAATATATATAGATATGAAGTTCAATTGAATAATCATTAAAAAGTAAATAAATAGAAGTATTATCACCCTGGAAATGTCATATCATTAATTTTAAATCATAAATCGATGTTAATTTTTTCTAGTATTTAAAAAAGAGTTGCTGGCTTAATTTCAAACATCATTGGCTTGAGAGCATCTGGAAATACCAAATATTTTATGTTTACTGTCGAAGGAAATCATGTAGACTACTTGATGATGTTGAGACATTACTCTGAATTCTTTATTTTTAAATTTCATGAACATAAGGTCATTATAATTATTCCTTATTTGTAATCAACATTAATAGTTTAAAARTACCTATTATTTCATAAGTATTTAATAATGTTCTGCATTAACTTGAGCATGATATGCTTTTGTATCAATGATAAGAACGTATTCTATTTACTAACATGTATATGGGTTACCTACACCCATATAATTTTCACCCGTTAGAAAAGAGAATAGAAGAAAATGAATATGAAGATAATTGAATAATTTAATATAATTAAAAAAAAAAAAAAATCTAGACCGGCGAAGCGGGCTGTGTACGCTAGTATAAAATAAAAATGTTTTATTTATTTAACTGCCTGTGCTATGCCCAGAAAATACCAGCAATTTCCAGCTAATGGAAGTGTGGAAAGAACTCTATGTTTGAAGGTTAATTATGCGCTCTAAAGTAATTTTGCTTGAACAAAGATTTTTGGAAATAACATTTTTAATCTAACGTTTACAGACTTTTTTCTTTTTAAAAGTAATGTAAATCTTACTTCTATTTAGAGATTTTTAGATGAAATGAAATTAATCAGTGTTAAAAAAAGTCTCATTAATTTCTTCATACATTGAGTGCAAATTAAAAGTCACTTATGGGGTTAAGAACACCATAATCATGGTGTATTTTTTATTTATTTATGACATAATTTTTTGATTCATTTACTGTATAGAGTTTTTACAAAAAATAGTTTCCTTGCTCTTTAGGATGGCAGATTTTAATGTCGAAATATTTTAATAAGAAGAGACGAACGCTCAGGCCAGCATTCGGCTATCAACTCGTCTCGTTATTCCAATAATTTTGATTTATTTAATCCTATATTTACCTCGATTAGTATTATATGTTCGAGATACCGAATACTCTAATAATGTCAAGACAATCTTTCATGTGCGGTATGTGGGTATGCGAAAGCTCTACGCAGGGTGAGTCTAACATATACCTCCAGGRCCACCGAAACTGTGTGTCATATATTTGATTATCAGCTGATCATAAACATGTAAATTTTTAAAATACTGCAAAAAATATATTTTAAACTTACGTGTCTACGCCTCCGGCAAAATAATAGATAAGAGAAAATATGACATAAATCATGCCCAATCCAATGGGATACACGAAGTGGAGAATGCGTGTGGGAAATGCAACCAACATATGATCTAACACCATCAGAATGGAATTACTGGCATGTCCTAGTAAATTGTAGGTCAACGAAACTCCGCTCTTGTCATCTATTCGATTTAAAAGTACAAAAATCTATTAATAAGTAGTTAGGTCAAGTTTTCGCCAAATTGCGTCTATTTAAGGTACAAAGATWTACTGTTATGAGTAAAACATGTTCTGTAATTTTCATTGAGATAACTCAAATATTGGCCGATATATACAGCATAAAGTCACCAGGAAGTTCGAAAATCTTGATATTAGGTATGTGGGGGCTAAGGAAAATATTAATCCCATTCAACCCATTCTGTCTCTTATACACATCTAGATGTGTATAAGAGACAGGATATATACAGCATAAAGTCACCAGGAAGTTCGAAAATCTTGATATTAGGTATATGCGGACTCAGGAAAGTATGGACTCGATTCAAGCCATTTTTGGTACTATTACTATTGTTAGGAAAGGAATCTGTCTGAATTTCAATTGCATATCTCACGCATTGAGCGATATTTTCGGTCAAAAGTCAGCATTAAGGGAATTATTAATGTAAAATTTTACTTCGTTATATTAATTACATCTTGATTTGTATACTAGAAAGTGGAAGAATCACATGGAATATTAAATTATGTTATATGGGAAGTAAGCGTGGTTGTGTTCCGATTTCGCCCATTTTGACACTGTGACATATGACTGTGAAAAGAATGCTAAGTAATAAATTTTGTCGAAATCGGTTCGGTCGATTCTCTAGATATGGGACTACCTAAGTTTAAGTGAATGAAAACTTCATAAAATTAAATGTGAAACAATTTTCTGCTGATCTATTGTCCACCATGCGGTAGTAGATATTGAAATTGTAGATAAAGAAAACTATGAATGAAATGTTGTCTAATTTAAGCTATTCCTAAGCTGTGGCAATCATTTTGATAAAGAAAGGGGTCATATGTATATATCTATAAAATTTATTAGCTGAAAAATGAAAAAAAAAACTTAACTACGGCGTTTCTGGTGTTACTTACGTGGATAAAGAAGGCTCCAGTAGACAATGGTAATGACGGTCGCCAATACCAAAGTGGTCCAATAAGAAACCCAATAAGTTGTGAACACAATCGGGTGGACAGCTATGAGCAGTTATGGAATTTATTTTTTGCCCGCTTTAAAAAATATTTCACTTACCGAAATCATGTGGTCGCCAATAATATATGCTAACTAAAATAGCGCCATACACACTCGTAAGCATGCACAGAAAGAAACCCCATGCGGTCAGGTAAATAAACCATTTGCCGGCATAGAAAAGATTGATCATTGTGTCGCATACGACGGCAGTGAAAAAGGCTGCTAAGAGCCAGCGATAGATTAGCCACAACAACGAGCGGCTACTCTTCTGCCACTGCAAATAGAATGGAAGAGTTAGTTTTACCGCTATTAAAAATATTTTATATCTCAAGTGTCGACTTGCAAACAACTTACTTGGGATTTTGCAAAATCATCGATTGGTTCATGTTTCAAGCTGAACTTTTGTAATTGAAACTCCTTGGCGAGCGGATGGCAAAAGTTCGTGCACCATTTTTGCGTAGAATCAAACATTTGTTCCAATTTGACCCTGTATTTTCATTGAAAATATTATTTTGCTAGTTCAAATATTTTTTCCGCTTATTGTTATCATTATTTGGTAAAATGCTTACTCGCAGAGACCTGCCTCCTATTTCAATCACTACTTAATTGGTACTATTTATTTTGGGAAAAATGTTGAAAAAGTTTAGACTCAATAGTTTTACCATTTTTTTACCAATTGTATTTGCACATAAAACCAAAACTTGGTTATAAACATTCAAACAGCGGTATTACGGTACAAACGCGATTATATAATATCTATTTTATCGATACTATCGATACAAAGGTCGGTCTTTATTTACTAAACACATTTCTACATACATACATGTACGTATGGTAGAGACAACTTAGTACATAGCGCTGATAAGACCACATAAAAAATGTGCATAAATCATATTTTGAACGTTGTCATGCTTTATCTTTAAGGCCACTCGAGTAGCGTTTTGGTGTAAACATTCGTTTTCTCTACTTCTTTAAAAAAGCGATAAAACATACATATACATATATTTGCGCTCATAATTGAGTAAATGTTGTCTTTTAGGTATGTAGTATATCAGAGTTGTCTAATTCACTTCGTAACTAAGAAAAGCCTTAATTGTTATATGAGTCTAAAAATCAAGAGCTGTTCCGCTACAATGTATGAGTTCCTCRCATTTTTAAAATTTCTAACCTCCTCTAGTCCCGCCACCCAATGTACTTTTGTTCTTCGTTAGTTTCTGTCATATCATCATAACAACCCCGCGGCTATTTTTATACTCKCGCAACAAAGTTGCTAAAGAGAGTATTATAGTTTTGTTCAGATAACGGTTGTTTGTAAGTCCTAAAACTAAAAGAGT
>NW_017535330.1:166153-168306 GCF_001853355.1 Bactrocera latifrons
CGTGGCGTCGCCCACTTATCGACCAAAAACCATATCTCATTAACTTCTCTACCGATTTCAATGAAATTCAGTACATAATATAATATACAATCGGTTCACAATCACGCCTTCTTCCAATATAACTATTTTGAATTCCATCTGATGCCTTCTCTGTATAATATATCCATTAGGAACCAATGATGATAGCGGAATAAAACTTTACACAAATACGGTATTTGATGCGAGAATATAAAATGTTAGGTGACAGCCGAACTTAGAACTTCCTTACTTGTTTTAATCTAAAAATCTGACAATAACTGTTCGTTTTTGTAGTGATTTATTAAAAAAGTAAAATAAACAAGGTTCATACGTTAGTTCAAATAATTATATGTACACAACTGTTCATGAGAAATAAAAAGGTTCATGATCGAAAAATATCATTAACGGTTGATTTTCTTAAGCATATAAAAAATATAATAAATAAAGGAATAAAAACTATAAAAAAATAATAAATAAAGGAATTGGTGCTTGAAAATTGACGATTAACAGTCAGAGATCTTACTGGCATTGTTGAAATAACGGAAGGATCAGTAGAAAACATTTTTAAAGATTATTTGGGGCTAAGAAAAGTGAAAGCACGATTAGTTCCAAAATCACTAAATTTTTTTCGAAAAACAGCGTCGCGTTAACGTTTGTGAAACAATGCTTTCCGACGATCGTGTCTTGGATCTATGCTTACGACCCGGAAACAGACAATAAATCAGCCGAATATCGTGACAAAGGTGAAACGAAGCCCAAAAATGAGTCAATGTACAAAAATCAAGGCTATGTTGACAGATTTCTTCGATTATTGAGGGGAGGTGCACTCCAACCTATAAATTTCAGACCAGTGAAACTGTCAACAAAGAATATTATTTGAGTGTTATGCGAAAGATAGGCCGACAATGGCAAAATAGATAAAAACAGTTCAAAACAACCCATATTTCTTATATACCTATTATAAGATCTTCAGACTTCCTGTTGGCCTTATGCCGTATACATYGGTCAATATGTAAGATATCTTAACAAAATTAACAGAAGGTATAATATATATTTTAATGTCGAAATACACACACACATATAGTATTGGCTACGAATTACCCAAACCCCTCATATACAGAGACAACGATTTTTATTAATCTAACAAACCCTATGCCGAATAAATCGGTATAAGTTATGAGTTATATACATATATTATGTATTTATAAAATTGCTAGTAGTAGTCGTGTGAATACTACAGTTTGTGGATATGAAACTTTCAGATAACTTTCAGATAACRGATGTTCAACAGCAGTCAACAGCGCTACTACGGTCAGTTATTTTCGTCTTTCCATTGAAACTACTAGTGTAAAATGCTATATTTATTCAATCTATAAATCACTTAAATTACTTCAAGATTGTATTATTCACTRCCAAAAGTGTTTCGAAGCAGATAATATATTATGTTTAATTTTCCCTGCTRTACTGGGTGCTAGTTCGAAGGTGGTGAAATAAGCACTTACCACGAGACCACCTCTACTTACCTTCGGGCTAACTTAAGCAATGCGTTTTTTTCATTTTCGTTTTTGTATGAAATGTTCGCAATTAGGTTAAATCGCCAACAGCTCGTTTATCCTGGGAACTATTGAAACAGTAACGCATATTAGAGGTACTAAAATGAGAACCCATGCTAAGAGTACTTTTGTGCCAGAAATCACTAATTATAATTATAAAATTACTGTTAAATTAAATTTTTAATTTTATTAAATTTTCTGTTGCTAAGAAGAACACAGCTCATTTTAAAGAATTATTTTTATCTGAATCAATTTAAATTTTACTGTAGCAGCTTCTTGCACGGACTGAATTTATTGCACCTGGAAATAAGAAAGATTAGAAGAGTTCCATCAGTTTGAAATGAGTGATATTTGTTAAATAAGTTGCAATGAATATGATGAAACCTATCAATCATAACACTGAACCATTTTTTCCCCTTGATTGTCATCGATATTAAAACCATAATATTTTTAAGAGGTCGGTAGGGTAGTCTTTTAAAAAAAAAAAATTTTTTTGCATTTTCTGTTCCCTTCTATCCTTAGAATTAATGTAGAAATCCACTTTACCATTGGAAGGTTTCGAAAAAGGCCCAAAAATAATAA